>NW_026651377.1:295561-394534 GCF_014773155.1 Arachis stenosperma
TTGGACCTTCATGACACGAGCACATGGTTAGGGACAGCTTGATTTAGCCGCTTAGGCCTGGATTTAATTTCCTTGGGCCCTCCTATCCATTGATGCTCAAAGCCTTGGATCCTTTTTACCCTTGCCTTTTGGTTTAAGGGCTATTGGCTTTTCTACTGCTCCTTCTTTTTCTAGAACTCTTTTTAGCTCCATTTTTTTTTTTCGAATGCTTCTTCTTTTTTCATGCTTTTTCTTGCTTCAAGAATCAATTTCATGATTTTTCAGATCATCAATAACATTTCTCTTTGTTCATCATTCTTCAAGAGCCAACAATTTTAACATTCATAAACAACAATCAAAAGACATATGCCATTCAAGCATTCATTCAGAAAACAAAAAGTATTGTCACCACATCAATATAATTAAACTAAATTCAATAGCTATTTTCGAAATTTATGTACTTCTTGTTCTTTTGAATTAAAACATTTTTCATTTAAGAGAGGTGAAGGATTAATGGAATTTATTCATAGCTTTAAGGCATGGTTACCTACTAATGATCATGAAATAAAGACACAAAACATAGATAAACACAATATTAAAAACCGAAAAAACAGAAAGAAATAAGAACAAGGAATGAATCCACCTTTAGTGGCGTCTTCTTCTTGAAGGTCCAACAATGTTCTTAAGCTCTTCTATGTCCCTTCCTTGCCTTTGTTGCTCCTCCCTCATTGCTCTTTGATCTTCTCTTATTTCTTGGAGGATGATGGAGTGCTCATGATGTTCCACCCTAATGTTCAACATTATGGCTCAAATCTTCTAAAGAGGTATTGAGTTGCTCCCAATAGTTGTTGGGAGGAAAGTGCATTCCTGAGCATTGTTGATGATGAACTTCCTCATGTTCTTCTTGAGGGCCGTGAGGCACTTCTCTTGTTTGCTCCATCCTTTTCTTGGTGATGGGCTTGTCTTCTTCAATGGAGACATCTCCATCTATGATAACTCCGGCTGAGTACATAGATGGCAAATAAGGTGAGGGAAGGCTAGCCGTGCCATGGGTGAGGACTTGTCGGCTATTTTGTAGAGTTCATTGGAGATGACCTCATGAACCTCTACTTCCTCTCCAATCATGATGCTATGGATCATGATGGCCCGATCCACAGTAACTTCGGATCGGTTGCTAGTAGGAATGATGGATCTTGGATGAACTCCAACCATCCTCTAGCCACAGGCTTGAGATCCAGTCTTCTTAGTTGGACCGGTTTGCCTTTGGAGTCTATTCTCCATTGGGCGCCTTCCACACATATGTCCATTAGGACTTGGTCCAACCTTTGATTAAAGTTGACCCTTCTTGTGTAGGGGCATTCATCACCTTGCATCATGGGTAAGTGAAACGCCAACCTCACATTTTCCGGACTAAAATCTAAGTATTTCCCCCGAACCATTGTGAGATAGTTCTTTGGATTCGGGTTCATACTTTGAGCATGGTTCCTAGTGATCCATGCATTGGCATAGAATTCTGAACCATCAATATTCCGACTTGTTGCATGGGGTTGGTTAAGACTTCCCAACCTCTTCTTTGAACTTCATGTCGGATCTCCGGATATTCATTCTTCTTGAGCTTGAAAGGGACCTCAGGATCACCTTCTTCTTTGCCACAACATCATAGAAGTGGTCTTGATGGCTCTTGGAGATGAATCTTTCCATCTCCCATGACTCGGAGGTGGAAGCTTTTGCCTTCCCTTTCCCTTTTCTAGAGGAAACTCCGGCCTTAGGTGCCATTGGTAATGGAAAAACAAAAAAAAAGCTTATGCTTTTACCACACCAAACTTAAAATTTGCTCGTCCTCGAGCAAGAAAGAAAAGAATAGTAGAAGAAGAAGAAGAAAATATGGTAGAGGGAGAGAAGTAGGTTCGGCTATATGGGAGAAGGGTTTGTGTTGTGTGAAAATGAAGAAGAATGGAAGGTTATTTATAGGGAGAGGGAGGGTGGGAGTTCGGCCATTTTGGGTGGAATGGTGGGAAATTGAATTTGAATTTTATGAGGGTAGGTGAGGTTTATGGGGAAAAAGAGGTGATGTGAATGATGAATGGGTAATTGGAAGAGGACTTGAGGTGTTGGTGAAGGTTTTTGGGAAGTGTGATATGGGGAAGAGTGAAATGAGATTTGGATTAGGAGAGTGTGATTAGGATTAAAAGGTAAGGTGGGAATATGGTAGGTGGGGATCCTGTGGGGTCCATAGATCCTGGGGTGATCCTGTGGGGTCCACAGATCCTGAGGTGTAAACAAATACCATTCCTTCACCATATAGGCATGTAAAATGCCTTCATGCATCATTCTGGCGTTCAAACGCCCATTGGTGCATGTTCTGGGCGTTCAACGCCCATGTAATGCATGTTTCTGGCGTTGAACGCCAGTTTCATGCTTGTTTCTGGCGTTCAGCGCCAGTTTGTCCTCTCTGTGCACGTTCCTGGCGTTTAACGCCAGGTTGTTGCTTTTCTGGCGTTCAGCGCCAGAATGGTGCTCTGTTCTGGCGTTGAACGCCAGCCAGATGCATATTACTGGCGTTGAACGCCAGTCTGCGCTACCTCCAGGGTGAACAATTTTTTTTCTTCTGTTTTTGACTCTGTTTTTAATTTTTTTGATTTTTTTCGTGACTCCTCATGATCATGTACCTAATTAAACACAAAAATAACAAAGAAACAAAATAAAATAAATTTAGATAAATAAATTGGGTTGCCTCCCAACAAGCGCTTTTAATGTCAATAGCTTGACAGTGGCTCTCATAGAGCTACAAGGTGATCAAGTCAATTTTAGTGTGGTCCCAACACCAAACTTAGAGTTTGGATATGGGGTCTTAACACCAAACTTAGAGTTTGGTTGTGGTCTCACAACACCAAACTTAGAGTTTGACTGTGTGGCTCTTCTTGACCTTGAACTGAGAGAAGCTCTTCATGCTTGCTCTCTTTTGTCACAGAGGGATGGCCATGTGCCTTAAACACAAGGTAGTCCCCATTCAATTGAAGGACTAACTCACCTCTGTTGACATCTATCACAGCTCCTGCTGTGGCTAGGAAGGTCTTCCTAGGATGATGCATTCATCATCTTCCTTCCTAGTGTCTAGGATTATGAAATCAGTAGGGATGTAAAGGCCTTCAACCTTTACTAGCACGTCCTCTACTATTCCATAGGCTTGTCTCAATGACTTGTCAGCCAGTTGTAATGAGAACAAGGCAGGTTGTACCTCAATGATTCCCAGCTTCTCCATTACAGAGAGTGGCATTAGATTTATCCCTGACCCCAGGTCACACAGAGCTTTTTCAAAGATCATGGTGCCTATGTACAAGGTATTGAGAACTTGCCAGGATCTTGTTTCTTTTGAGGTAGAATTTCTGAATCCAAGTATCCAGTTCATTAATGAGCAAGGGAGGTTCACTTTCCCAAGTCTCATTACCAAACAACTTGGCATTCAGCTTCATGATAGCTCCTAAATATTGAGCAACTTGCTCTCCAGTTACATCTTCATCCTCTTCAGAGGATGAATAGTCTTCAGAGCTCATGAATGGCAGAAGGAGATTCATGGAATCTCTATGGTCTCTGTATGAGCCTCAGATTCCTCTGGATCCTTAATAGGAAACTCCTTCTTGCTTGAGGGACGTCCCAGGAGGTCTTTCTCACTAGGATTTTCGTCCTCCTCCTCCTTTGTGCATTCGGCCATATGACTATGTCAATGGCTTTGCACTCTCCTTTTGGATTTTCTTCTGTATTGCTTGGGAGAATACTGGGAGGAGTTTCAATGACTTTCTTACTCAGCTGGCCCATTTGTGCCTCCAGATTTCTAATGGAGGATCTTGTTTCACTCATGAAACTGAAAGTGGCCTTTGACAGATCAGAGACTACATTGGCTAAATTAGAAGTGTTTTGTTCAGAATTCTCTGTCTGTTGCTGAGAAGATGATGGATATGGCTTGCTATTGCCCAGCCTATTACGTCCACCATTGTTAAAACCTTGTTGAGGGCTTTGTTGATCCTTCCAGGAGAAATTTGGATGATTTCTCCATGATGAGTTATAGGTGTTTCCATAAGGTTCACCCATATAATTAACCTCTGCCATGGCAGGGTTCTCAGGATCATAAGCTTCTTCAGAAGCTGCCTCTCTAGTACTGTTGGATGCATGTTGCAATCCATTCAGATTTTGAGAGATCATGTTGACCTGTTGAGTCAACACTTTGTTCTGAGCCAGTATGGCATTCAGAGTATCAATTTCAAGAACTCCTTTCTTTTGAGGTATCCCATTGTTCACGGAATTCCTCTCAGAAGTGTACATGAACTGGTTATTTGCAACCATGTCAATGAGTTCTTGAGCCTCTTCAGGCGTTTTCTTCAGGTGAATAGATCCACCTGCAGAATGATCCAATGACATTTTCGAAAATTCAGAGAGACCATAATAGAATATATCTAATATGGTCCATTCTGAGAACATGTCAGATGGACATCTCTTGGTCAGTTGCTTGTATCTTTCCCAAGCTTCATAGAGGGATTCACCATCTTTTTGTTTGAAGGTTTGAACATCCACTCTCAGCTTGCTCAGCTTTTGAGGAGGAAAGAATTTATCCAAGAAGGCAGTGACCAGCTTATCCCATGAGTCCAGGCTATCCTTGGGTTGTGAATCCAACCATACTCTAGCTCTGTCTCTTACAGCAAAAGGGAAAAGCATGAGTCTGTAGACTTCAGGATCAACTCCATTCGTCTTTACAGTCTCACAGATCTGCAAGAACTCAGTTAAAAACTGATAAGGATCTTCAGATGGAAGTCCATAAAACTTGCAGTTTTGTTGCATTAAAGCAACTAGCTGAGGTTTCAGCTCAAAGTTGTTGGCTCCAATGGCAGGAATGGAGATGCTTCTTCCATCAAACTTGGACGTTGGTTTTGTGAAGTCACCAAGCATTCTCCTTGCATTATTATTATTTTTTCGGCTGCCATCTCCTTCTCTTGTTCGAAAATTTCTGAAAGGTTGTTTCTGGATTGTTGTAATTTAGCTTCTCTTAATTTCTCTTCAGAGTCCTTTCAGGTTCTGGATCAATCTCAACAAGAGTGCCTTTATCCTTGTTCCTGCTCATATGAAAGAGAAGAAAACAAGAAAAGAAAGAGGAATCCTCTATGTCACAGTATAGAGATTCCTTTATGTTAGTAGAAAAAGAAAGGGGGTAGAAGAATGAAGAAGGAGATTCGGATTTTGGATGAAGAGAGGTGAAGAGAAGTGTTAGTAATTAAATAATTAAATAGAAGAAGAAAAGAGAAGAGAAATTTCGAAAATAATTTTGAAAAAGAGGTTAGTAATTTTCGAAAATTCAAAATAAAATATAATTGAAATTAAAATTTAAAACAATTAATTAATTAAAAAGAATTTTTTGAAAAAGAGAGAGATATTTCGAAAATTAGAGAGGGAAAAGTAGTTAGGTGGTTTTGAAAAAGATAAGAAACAAACAAAAAGTTAGTTAGTTGATTGAAAAGGATTTGAAATCAAAATTTAAAAAGATAAGAAGTTAGATAAGATATTTTGAAATCAAATTTTGAAAAAAAAAATATAAAATTTTTGAAAAAGATAAGATAAAAAGATTTAATTCAAAATTTTAAAATTATTTTTTTTTTTTACTAACAAGAATCTACAAGATAAGATTCTAGAACTTTAAAGATTGAACCTTTCTTAGCAAGAAAGTAACAAACTTCAAATTTTTGAATCAAAACATTAATTATTGATTGTATTTTCGAAAATATGATGTAAAAGATAAGAAAAAGATTTTGAAAAATATTTTAAAAAAATTTCGAAAATTATAAAAAAAAATGAAAAAGATGTGATTTTTGAAAAAGATTTTGAAAAGATAAGATTTTTAAAATTGAAAATTTGACTTAACTCATAAGAAACAACTAATTTTAAAAATTTTTGACTTGGTCAACTCAAATTTTCGAAAATTTGGAGAAAAATAAGGAAAAGATATTTTTTTGATTTTTGAAATTTTTTTTGATGAGAGAGAAAAATACAAAAATGACCCAAAACATGAAAATTTTGGATCAAAATACAAGATGCATGCAAGAACACTATGAATGTCAAGATGAACACCAAGAACACTTTGAAGATCATGATGAACATCAAGAACACAATTTTTAAAAAATTTTTGATGCAAAGAAAACATGCAAGACACCAAACTTAGAAATCTTTAATGTATGGACTCTAACAAACGAAAAATGCATATGAAAAACAACAAACAACACAAAACAAGAAAACATCAAGATCAAACAAGAGGACTTATCAAGAACAACTTGAAGATCATGAAGAACACTATGAATGCATGGGATTTTCGAAAAAATGCAAGAAAAATTTTTAAAACATGCAATTGACACCAAACTTAAAAATTGACTCAAGACTCAAACAAGAAACACAAAATATTTTTATTTTTATGATTTTATGAAATTTTTTGAATTTTTATTAATTTTTTCAAAAATAAAGTTTAGAAAAACGAAAAATAAAAGAAAAATTTTGAAAAAGATTTTTGAAAAGAAAATTACCTAATCTGAGCAACAAGATGAACCGTCAGTTGTCCATACTCGAACAATCCCCGGCAACGGCGCCAAAAACTTGGTGGACGAAATTGTGATCCTTATTCTTTAAGTTGCACTCCTTGTAAAATTATGGAATTTAAGAAATTGGCACGAGGGAACCATGGATCATTTGTGATCAATGTTCTAACTATTTTGAGAGGCATCATTATTATGGCACTGGTTGAATTCACAACTCCATTCAACTAACCAGCAAGTGTACTGGGTCGTCCAAGTAATAAACCTTACGTGAGTAAGGGTCGATTCCACAGAGATTGTTGGTATGAAGCAAGCTATGGTCACCTTGCAAATCTCAGTCAGGCGGATTCAAGAATAATTGGATTATTAGTTTAAATTTGATTAATGGAATAAATAGAAAATAATAAAAAGAAATAATAAAAGGGATAGAACACTTATGCAGATTCATTGGTGGGAATTTCAGATAAGCATATGGAGATGCTGCATGGCTCAAGGACGCCTGCTTTCCTACTGCTTCAACTCAATCTTTCTTACTCCTTTCCATGGCAAGCTGTGTATAGGGGTTCACCATCAGCGGTGGCTACTTTCAATCCTCTCGGGAAAATGATCCTATGCGGCTGTCACTCGCACGGCTAATCGTCTGGAGGCATCACCCATGGTTGATGGCTACATCCCATCCTCGCAGTGAAAACTACGCTCACGCACTCTATCACAGCACGGCTAATCACTGGTTGGTTCCCGCTCCTACTGGAATAGAATCCCTTGATTCTTTTGCGTTTGTCACTAACGCCCAGCACTTGCGAGTTTGAAGCACGTCACAGTCATTCATTACCGGAATCCTACTCGGAATACCACAGACAAGGTGAGACTTTCCGGATTCCCAGGGTCCTACTCGGAATACCACAGACAAGGTGAGACTTTCCGGATCCTCATAAATGCCGCCATCTATCTAGCTTATACCACGAAGATTCTGTTGGGGAATCTAAGAGATACACATTCAAGCTCTGTTGCATGTAGAACGGAAGTGGTTGTCAATCACGTGCGTTCATAAGTGAGAATGATAATGAGGGTTATCTAATCATCACATTCATCATGTTCTTGGGTGCGAATGAATATCTTGGAATAAGAATAAAAGAGAATTGAATAAAAGAAAATAGAACTGCATTAATACTTGAGGTACAGCAGAGCTCCACACCCTTAATCTATGGTGTGCAGAAACTCCACCGTTGAAAATACATAAGTAAAAGAGGTTCAGGCATGGCCGAATGGCCAGCCCTTTCCATGATCAAGTGACCGAATGATTAAAGACTTAAAGTGGTCAAAAGATATCTAATACAATAGATAAATGTTCTATTTATAATAAACTAGCTCCTAGGGTTTACATGAGTAAGTAATTGATGCATAAATCCACTTCCGGGGCCCACTTGGTGTATGCTTGGGCTGAGCTTGATTAATCCACGAGCTGAGGCTTCTCTTGGAGTTGAACTCCGAGTTATGACGTATTTTGGGCGTTCAACTCCGGATCATGACGTTTTTCTGGCGTTTAACTCCAGACAGCAGCTTGTACTTGGCGTTCAACGCCAAGTTACGTCATCATTCTTCGAATAAAGTATGGACTATTATATATTGATGGAAAGCTCTGGATGTCTACTTTCCAACGCCGTTGAGAGCGCGCCAATTGGAGTTATGTAGCTCCAGAAAATCCATTTCGAGTGCAGGGAGGTCAGAATCCAACAGCATCAGCAGTCCTTTGTCAGCCTTTTTCAGAGTTTTGCTCAAATCCCTCAATTTCAGTCAGAAATTATCTGAAATCACAGAAAAACACACAAACTCATAGTAAAGTCCAGAAATGTGAATTTAACATAAAAACTAGTGAAAACATCCCTAAAAGTAGCTTGAACTTACTAAAAACTACCTAAAAACAATGCCAAAAAGCGTATAAATTATCCGCTCATCAGAGGTCGATCCCACAGGGATTGAAGGATTGAGAAATTTTAGTTTAGTGGTTGAATTAGTCAAGCAAACAAGTGTTGATTGTGTGAGATTGTGTTGACAGGAATTAAATTGCAGAAAATGTAAAGGGGAGTGGGTGATTTGCAGGAAATTAAAGGGAACAAAAAGAAAAAGAGCTGAATCTTAAAGTGCAAGTAATGTAAATTGCAGAAACTTAAAGTGCAAGAAATATAAATGACTTGAAAAATAAAAGGGGAAGTGGGATGTGGGATTGCAGAAATTAGACAAGGAAAGTAAAATTAAACAAGCAGAAGAGTAGATGATGGATTCAATTCAACCAGAATTCAGATTAAAAGGAAAAATAAGCTTGATGCAGCAATTAAACAAGGAAATTAAAATGGAAATCAATAGATCTCAGGACCCAAGAGACTAGATAGCCAAGTCTAGATCTCACTGCCTTCCTAGATCCAAATTCTGAAAACAGTTGCAAGAAAATTTAAGATCAAGCAGTGGAATAAAGGAATTCAAATATCAATTTCTCAAATGTGCAGTAGCTCAAAACAGAGAGAAATCTCAAGGTGAGATTGAGATAGAATTTCCTCAATTCTCAACACCTAAGACTCAAATAAAGCTTTGCAGGAAAGTAAACAAGAAAACCCAGAGGAAGAGAATTCAATTCTCCTCCCAGAAACTCTCTAAAATGCCAAGTAAGCTCCAAAAACTCCTCAGCAAAAATCACAATTCAAAAGTTCTCGAAAAACTTAAATTCTAATCTATTTATACACTCTCTTCTAATGATCTTCAATCCTTGAATTGGGCCTTGGCCTTGATGGAATTGGGTTGATAGTAGCCTCCGTTGATTGCTCTTGGTGTTGGGAAGAAATCCACTTGTGAACCGGGCCATGCAACTTTCACATTTGAGCCAACGTTTGAGGCAAACGTTGACTCAAACGTTGCTTGTGAGAAATTATGCAGCCAAGCCCATTTGTTGTCATCCACGTTTGGCTCAACGTTTGAGGTCAAACGTGAGCTCAAACGTGGATCCTCCCAAGCTTCCTTTTTGGCCAACGTTTGGCCTAACGTTTGAGGCAAACGTTGGCGCAAACGTGGCTCAACAATCATCATCAATCAGGGGTCTCTTCCTTGCTAAGATATAGCCAACGTTTGACCTCACGTTTGAGGCAAACGTTGGCTGATGCATTCACATATTTACCATTTTACTTAGTTAGTTTAGTTAGTTTTAGCTTAGCTTTATTCATTTTCTTTGAAATAAATAAACAAATTTGTGAACTTTCCTCCATGCATCCATAAACCAAGAATTAAGTGAAAATTGACATAATCCATGCAAATGATTCAAGAAGTTTATATGCAAGTTAAGGTGAATGATTTCCTTGAAATCTAATGCATGAGATGGCAAAACTTTGAGAAAAGCTCTTTGGTTTATGATAGGTGATGAAGCAAGAAGACAATGATGCAAGGAAATCTTGGAGCAAGAAGGAGATGCACGTTGCCAACTTGATCCTCAAGTTGGCAACGCCCAAATTGGTGCTGCCAGGAGGAGTAGCACGTTGGCAACTTGGAAACCAAGTTGGCAACGTGCTAGTGCATGATCAGCAGAAATTGCAGCCTGACCTTCCCCTCTTCAAGGATGAATATCTTGAACCACAAGGATCTAATTGGCATGATTCCAATTGCGTTGAGAAGCTGACATCAAGAGCTTTCCAACGATATACAATAGTCCATAATGTGGCGAGGAATGGAAGCTCAAATCAGAGGGAAACTCAAGCTCCAAGAGCAAGGAAATGAAGCATTGCAAGTTGCCAACTTGAGGACCAAGTTGGCAACGCTAGGAGCCACCAGGGGAAGAGTAGCACGTTGCCAACGCCAACACCAAGTTGGCAACGCCAGGAAGCCACCAGGAAGCCACCAGGGGAAGAGTAGCACGTTGCCAACGCCAACACCAAGTTGGCAACACCAGGAAGTCACCAGGGGAAGAGTAGCACGTTGCCAACGCCAACACCAAGTTGGCAACGGCCAAGCCAAGAAGAAAAGAGATGTTGGCACATTGTTGCTGGCGTGTTTGCCAACAACGTGGGCAACAACGCCCAAGCAGAGAAGAGAGGAGAGCCTGGCGTTGTTGCTGGCGTGTTTGCCAACAACTTGGGCAACAACGCCCAGGCAGCTTGAGGATGCTCTCTTCAAGAACGTGTATCTTGAGCTAGAAAACTCCAATTGAGGTGAAATCAGTGGTATGGAAAGTAGACATCAATAGCTTTCCAACCATATATCACAATATGAAATCGAAGTTCATTTAAAGGTTCAAATGTTAGCTTCATTTAGAGCCTCAAACATGGAAAGTATTGTTACCAGCATGCTCACCAAGTTGCCAACGCCAACACCAAGTTGGCAACGCCCAAGCAGAGAAGAAAGGGGCAGCATCTAGCACGTTGCCAACGCCCAGAGCACGTTGCCAACGCCCAGGAGCTTCCAGTGGGCGTTGTTGCTGGCGTGTTTGCCAACAACTTGGGCAACAACGCCCAGCCCAGGCAGCCTGACCTCCCTCTCTTCAATGACTTATATCTTGAGCTAGAGAACTCCAAATGAGATGCTTCCAATTGCATTGGAAAATAGACATCAAGAGCTTTCCATCCATATATCATAGCATGGAATTGGAGTTCAATTGAAGATTCAAGAGCCATCTACATTTAGAGCCTCAGAAACACTGGGCGTTGTTGCTGGCGTGTTTGCCAACAACTTGGGCAACAACGCCAGACAGCCTGACCATACCCTCTTCAAAGGAGCATAACTTGAGCTATAGAGATCCAATTGAGGTGCTTCCAGTTGCATTGGAAATTTGACATTCAGAGCTTTCCAACCATGTATAATAGTCTATAGTGAAGCATGAAATTGAAGCTCGAGCAAGAGGCAACTTTGGGCACCAAAAACTGAATTCAGAAAAGGCCAAGTGTTTGGCAACAACTTGGGCTGGCAACGCCCAAGCACCAAGCCTGGTGCCCAGGAAATTACTTGAACGTTGCCAACGTGCATAAAGCTGGCGTTGTTGGAAACAACACCCATTTTGGGCCAGAATCTGTGAAGAGATGACTCTTGTTCTCTACACCCTTTTCAAAGGCAACTTCTTCCTTCATTGGACCAGTAACTCAACAATGGAAAAAGCCCACATTGCCAACCACTTGAGGACCTCCAAATGAGTCTTAGGAGTAGTATAAATAGACTTAAACTTTGTACTTGGGGGACTTCTTCTTCCACTTTTTAGAGACTTTTACTTTTACTTTGACATTGTGACTATTCTTCACTTTCGGGAGGATACCCGAAAGCTATTTTGTTTTTCTTGCAACTTTCAGTTTTAAGAACTTCTTCTTATTCATTCTTCATCTTCTTCTTCATTTTATTTTAATGTTTATCTTTGCAATTGTTGTTGAATTTAGAGCTATGATTCACTAAACCCTACCTTCATTAGGGGGAGGAGCTCTGTTTATTTGAATGGGTTGACAACAACTCTTCTCTTTCTCAATTCAAGTGGTTCATCCAAGAGGAAACTCTTGTTCTTAACAGATTCAATTACATTCGAGAGAAGGATTGAATCTATATGAATTGTATGGTGAACTTGAGAAAGAATCCATAGAATTCAGTTTAGAGTTATCCTTTCACAATTTCTTTGATCAACACACTTTGGGTTGGTATGTGAGATGTAACCTCCCTTGGTTGAGATCCTGGAAGTTGTGTGGCTTGAGATTAGAAATTGAGCTTCACCTCTTCTCATGACCAATTAGATCACGAGAGTGGCAATTGACTGTGTTGAGAGAAATTGGATTACCAAGAGATTGGGATCCAATTAATCACAATCTGCCATGGATCTACACCCATGATTGAGAAGGAGTTGAACTAAGTCAATCCATGATAATTTACATCTCTGATCCCTAATGATCTCTCCATCATCAATTCTCATCTCTTTTGCTCTTTAGTTCTTGAATACCCACTACCCAATTCCCTTCTATTTTCTTGCAATTTATCATTCCGTCACTTACACTCTGTTTTCTATTCCTTGCAATTTACTTTTCTGCTCTCTAAAATTCTGCACTCTTTAATTTCCTGCAATTTATTTTCAATGTCATTTAAGTTTCTTGCATTTTAAGTTTCAGTTATTTACTTTCATTTCCTTTCCCTATTCTAGTTCTTTAAATTCCTTGTCATTTAACTTTCTGTAATTACATTCAACACTTAATTCTCATGAAATTCAGATTATGTTTGCTTGACTAGATATATCATTTAACTAAAATTGCTTAATCTACCAATCTCTGTGGGATCGACCTCACTCTTGGTGAGTTTTATTACTTGATGCGACCCGGTATACTTGCCGGTTGTACGTGAATCCTAATTTTTACGTATCAAGTTTTTGGCGCCGTTGCCGGGGATTGAAAAAGATTGACAATGATTAAGTAAATGGTAGTTTAGATTAAGCATTTTTTTTATTTTTGCTGAGCCCACTAACTGTTTGACACTTTGTTTCACTAACTTCAATTCCACTCTAGTTATAGAGTGTCTCACTTGTGATTTTGGTTTTGTTTGTGTATGTCAGGAGCTAGTAGACTTAATCCCGAAGACGAGAGGATCCTCCGAAGGATAAGAAGAGCAGAAAGAGGAAAGGGGATAGTCGGTGAAGAGGAATCAGAGGGAGAGGACCAAGTCATGGAGGACGATATGCACAATCCTCCTGGAGGAGCTGCTAACAATGATGGACCACCTAGAAGGGTGCTATCTTCTTACACCATCCCTGATCCAAAACATTGTGGGAGCAGTATTGCCACTCCAACTGTTCAGGCCAATAACTTTGAGTTAAAACCCCAACTCATCACTTTGGTACAAAACAACTGCTCCTATGGAGGGGGACCTCTTGAAGACCCAAATCAACATTTGTCTGTTTTTCTAAGGATTCCCCAAGGAAAGCCTCAATGATTGGAATGAAGTGATGAGCAGATTTCTAGCAAAGTTCTACCCACCTCAAAAGATCATCAAGTTGAAGACAGAGATTCAGACTTTTAGGCAAATGGATGGAGAGTCGTTATATGAAGCCTGGGAAAGGTATAAGGCACTAATGAGAAGATGCCCACCTGACATGTTTAGTGATTGGGTCAAACTCCAAAACTTCTATGAAGGCTTAAGTCCAGAAGCAAGGAAAGGACTGGATTACTCATCAGGAGGATCACTCAACATGATGAAGACAGCAGAAGAGGCTCAAGACCTCATTGAGATTGTGGCAAACAATCAGTACTATTACTCATCAGAGAGGCAACATAACCCAGCCCCAAAGAAAGGCGTGATGGAGCTTGAAGGTGTTAACGCTATCTTGGCACAGAATAAGTTAATGCACCAACAAATTCAGCAACAAATGGAAATGATAACAAAGAGAATGGATGGCCTCCAACTAGCATCAGTGAACACAACAAATCAATCATCACTTGAATGGGGCCAAGGTGAAGGGACCATTGTTGAACAGCCACAAGAACAAGTTCAGTACATGCAGAATACTTCAAATTCTCAGGATGAATTCCATGGTGATACATACAACCCATCCTGGAAAAATCACCCTAACCTGAAGTGGGGTGAAAACCATTGGCAAAAGAACAATAACCACAACCACACCCGTAACACAAACAACCAAAACCACCATGCCACCAACACTAACCAATATAGAAAAACACAAAACACATATCAACCACCTCATAATAATTCACAAACTCACCAAAACAACTTCCCTGCACCAACATCCAACTCACAAAATTACCACACTAATCCTCCCAATAACTTCCAGCAACAACATTCAGCCCCCATCATACCCCCTATTGACCATCATGAGACAAGAATCTCCAATCTTGAAGCCACCTTGCAAGCACTCAATCAAACCACACAAGCACTTGCTCTAAGCACTCAAGCCTTAATCAAGGGACAAAAGGAACATGAGGCCACCATAAAGAATATTGAACGACAAGTGGGACAATTAGCCAAACAAGCTGAACGACCAACCAATGTTCTCCCAAGTGACACAATACCCAACCCGAGAGAAGAGTGTAAAGCTCTGCAGTTGAGGAGTGGCAAGGTAGTTGGAGAAAGTTCGAATAAAGAAGCAATAAAATCCAAGGAGAAAGACATAGTGGAGAAACAAGTGGAAGGGCAAGATGAAGAAAAAGCTTCAACATCTCAAAGCAGCAAAGAGGCTGTCAAGCCACAAGGCAAACCACCCAGTCAAGAGAACCACCACGATGACTAGGGGAATGTGAAGCCACAACAAGAAAACAAAAATGAAGGAGTAAAAGCTTATGTACCCAAGCTTCCATACCCAACCAGGATACATAAAGGAGCAAAGGACCAACAATTCTCAAGATTCTTAGAAATTTTTAAGAAACTCGAAATCAACATCCCATTGGCAGAAGCTCTGGAACAAATGCCATTATATGCAAAGTTTCTTAAGGAATTGATCACCAAGAAGAGAAGTTGGCAAGAAAAAGAAACAGTGATTCTCACTCAAGAGTGCAGTGCCATCATTCAAAAAGGGCTACCACCAAAGCTCAAAGATCTTGGCAGCTTCCTCATACCCTGCACGATTGGTAACATGGCCATTGGCAAGTCACTTTGTGATCTGGGAGCAAGCATTAACTTAATGCCCCTTACCATGATGAAGAAAATGATGATTGAAGAGCTTAAACCCACAAGGGTGTCACTCCAACTTGCTGACAGATCCATCAAAATACCAAATGGAGTAGTTGAAAACCTCTTGGTGAAAGTGGGAAACTTCATATTCCCAGCTGATTTTGTGGTCCTAGATATGGATGAAGAAGGGAGCAACTCAGTCATTCTTGGTAGACCCTTTTTGGCCACAGCAAGAACAATCATCGATGTGGAAAATGGAGAGATGATCTTCAGAGTACATGATGAACAAATGACCATAAATGTCTTCAAAGCAATGCAGTATCCTGCTGAAAAAGAAAGTTGCATGAGGATTGATATGGTGGACTCATTGGTTGAAGAAGCATTTGAGGCAAGCCATCAAGTGAAACAAGATGAAGTCCAGAATACCCAAGAACAAGAGGAGAACGAATTGCAAGCACTAGAGGAACCAATGGAAACCAAGAAAGAAGAGGTGCCACAACAAGAGCTAAAGCCACTACCCTCTCACCTCAAGTACTCATTCCTTGGTGAAAAGGACAGCTTCCCAGTTATCATCAATTCTACATTGAGTACTGATGAAGAAGAAAAACTCCTTGTAGTACTAAGAGCTCACAAAGATGCATTGGGATGGACCATTGATGACTTGAAAGGAATAAGCCCTGCCATATGCATGCACAAGATACTCTTGGAAGAGAACTCTAAACCAGTGGTACAACCTCAGAGAAGGTTAAATCCCACAATGAAGGAGGTTGTTAAAAAGGAGGTGCCGAAATTGTACAAAGCCGGGATTATTTACCCCATCTCTGACAGCCCATGGGTAAGCCCAGTGCAAGTGGTACCCAAGAAAGGTGGCACCACTGTTATTGTCAATGAGAAGAATGAACTTATCCCAACAAGAATTGTGACAGGTTGGAGAATGTGTATTGATTATAGAAGGCTGAATGATGCCACACGAAAAGACCACTTTCCCCTTCCTTTCATTGACCAAATGCTTGAGAGGCTGGCCGGTCATGCATATTACTGCTTCCTTGATGGTTATTCTGGATATAACCAAATAGTTGTTGACCCCATGGACCAGGAGAAGACATCATTCACATGTCCTTTTGGAGTCTTCGCATACCGAAGGATGCCATTTGGGCTGTGTAATGCTCCAGCTACCTTTCAGAGATGCATGTTATCAATCTTCTCGGATATGGTAGAAAAATTCATAGAAGTATTCATGGATGATTTTTCTGTTTTTGGTGATTCCTTCAATACTTGTTTACATCATCTTACCTTAGTCTTGAAAAGGTGCCAAGAAACTAATTTGGTTCTAAATTGGGAAAAATGCCACTTCATGGTACCTGAAGGAATTGTACTTGGTCACAAAATTTCAAGAGAGGGTATAGAGGTGGATAAGGCAAAAGTAGAAATTATTGAAAAACTTCCTTTACCAAACAATGTGAAAGCTGTTAGAAGTTTCTTAGGGCATGCTGGATTCTATCGAAGATTCATTAAAGATTTTTCCAAAATAGCAAAGCCACTAAGCAATCTGCTAGTGGTGAGCAACCCTTTTCTCTTTGATGATGAATGCAAACATGCCTTTGAGACTCTAAAAGCTAAGCTCACCACAGCACCAATTATCACACCCCCAAACTGGGGAATGCCTTTTGAACTTATGTGTGATGCAAGTGATCTTGCCATTGGTGCTGTGTTGGGGCAGAGAAAGGAAAAGAAACTTCATGTTATCTACTATGCAAGTAAAGTATTGAATGAGACCCAAAGAAATTACACCACAACAGAGAAAGAGTTACTAGCTGTGGTATATGCTTTTGATAAGTTTAGGCAATATTTTATTGGATCAAAAATTCTTGTTTATACTGACCATGCTGCCCTTAAGTATCTTATGTCAAAACAGGATGCCAAACCAAGGTTAATCAGATGGATATTACTTCTACAAGAGTTTGACATTGAGATAAAAGATAGAAAAGGGTAGTGAAAATCAAGTTGCTGACCACCTCTCAAGGCTGCCACAAGGAGCAAATCAAGACACTTCTCAGTCAGTAAATGAAGACTTTCCAGATGAACACATCATGCAAATTCAACACATTCCTTGGTTCGCAGACATGGCCAACTACAAGGCAGGAAGGAGCATCCCACAAGAATATACAAAGCAACAAGTTAAGAAGCTGCTTCATGAAGCTAAGTTGTTCTTTTGGGATGAACCCTTCTTGTTTAAAAGATGCCCAGATGGAATGATTAGAAGATGTGTGCCAGAGGTGGAAATGAAGGACATATTGTGGCATTGTCATAACTCTAGCTATGGTGGTCATTTTGGAGCTGAAAGAACTGCAGCAAAGGTGCTTCAAAGTGGATTCTACTGGCCATCCATCTTCAAGGATGCTAGGGACTTTGTGAGTCATTGCAATGAATGCCAAAGAGCAGGTGGCCTAACAAAGAAGAATGAGATGCCTCAAAAGTTCATCCTAGAGGTGGAGCTCTTTGATCTATGGGGAATAGACTTCATGGGACCTTTCCCTCCATCCTACACTTTCAAATACATTTTGGTGGCAGTGGAGTATGTTTCGAAATGGGTTGAAGCAATAGCCACAACCACATGTGACACTAACGTGGTATTGCAATTCCTAAAGAAAAACATCTTCACTAGATTTGGAGTGCCAAAGGGACTTGTAAGTGATGGGGGGAGCCACTTTTGTAACAAACAATTAAACTCTCTTCTCCATAGATATGGGGTAACTCATAAAGTGGCAACATCCTATCACCCCCAAACAAATGGGCAAGCTGAACTTGCCAACAGAGAGCTCAAGAGAATCTTGGAGAAAACTGTAGGAGCAACAAGGAAAGATTGGGTAAGGAAGCTGGATGATGCACTCTGGGCATACAGGACAACATTCAAAACACCCATAGGGAAATCTCCATTTCAGCTAGTGTATGGGAAAGCATGTCATCTACCTGTAGAACTTGAACACAAGGCCTTTTGGGCCACTCAACTCTTGAATTTAGATGCTCAAGTGGCAGGAGAAAAGAGGCTACTACAACTCAATGAATTGGAAGAATTCAGATTGGAGGCATATGAGAATGCTAGAATATACAAGAAAAGAGCAAAAAGGTGGCATGACAAGAGAATCTCTCCGAGAACGTTTGAACCAGGCCAAAAGGTGTTGCTATTCAACTCAAGACTGAAGATCTTCCCTGGGAAGCTGAGGTCTAGATGGAATGGACCATACACCATCACCAAAGTATCACCTCATGGATATGTGGAATTACTTGATGAGAATTCAAAAGAGACCTTTACGGTCAATGGGCAGAGGGTGAAACTTTATCTTGGTGGACCTTGGAGCAAAGAAGAGACTGTACTATGGTTAGCATGAAAAAGGAGGCTGCATTGTCAAGCTAAGGACAATAAACAAGCGCTTCATGGGAGGCAACCCATGCACAGGAGTCTTTTATTCTTATGCTTTAAGTAGTTAATAATGGAAGGGTGCATCATATATCTCAAAAAAAAAAAAGAGAGCATAGCATATAGTGTATGTAAGACACTAAGTTTGGTGTGACAAACCTTAAAGAAACGCAGAACTCTTTTTGCAACACTTAGTCACAAACTAAGTCTGGTGTCCATGCATACATAAAATGCTAGGAAAAAAAAACATTTTTCATTTAATTCAGCATATGAAAACACCCTTAAATTAAATTTGTCATTTAATTAAAGCCTTATTATGAAAGAAAAAAAAAGAAAAAAAAATATATTTTATTTTTCAAGATTTTGTTTTCGAGAATCTCAAGTTTTAGTTTTCTTTTGCAGGGAAGTGAAAGAAAGAAGTGATGGAGAATCTTGGAAGAGGAGTTCACGGATGCACATAGAAGAAAAAGGAAGTCACATGTGCCTTGGAGTTTGTGCTTTGGGAAAAGACACTCAACATGCATTAGCTAGAAGATTCACACTCCCCATGCCACAACCAAACCATTAAAACAAGGCTTCCCCCATGCAAAGCAACGTGAATCCCCCAACAACACTTCACTTCATCTCCACTTCTATATATAGACCATCACCATGCTTCACCAACTACAAGGAATTTAAAGAACTAGAATAGGGAAAGGAAATGAAAGTAAATAACTGAAACTTAAAATGCAAGAAACTTAAATGACATTGAAAATAAATTGCAGGAAATTAAAGAGTGCAGAATTTTAGAGAGCAGAAAAGTAAATTGCAAGGAATAGAAAACAGAGTGTAAGTGACGGAATGATAAATTGCAAGAAAATAGAAGGGAATTGGGTAGTGGGTATTCAAGAACTAAAGAGCAAAAGAGATGAGAATTGATGATGGAGAGATCATTAGGGATCAGAGATGTAAATTATCATGGATTGACTTAGTTCAACTCCTTCTCAATCATGGGTGTAGATCCATGGCAGATTGTGATTAATTGGATCCCAATCTCTTGGCAATCCAATTTCTCTCAACACAATCAATTGCCACTCTCGTGATCTAATTGGTCATGAGAAGAGGTGAAGCTCAATTTCTAATCTCAAGCCACACAACTTCCAGGATCTCAACCGAGGGAGGTTACATCTCACATACCAACCCAAAGTGTGTTGATCAAAGAAATTGTGAAAGGATAACTCTAAACTGAATTCTATGGATTCTTTCTCAAGTTCACCATACAATTCATATAGATTCAATCCTTCTCTCGAATGTAATTGAATCTGTTAAGAACAAGAGTTTCCTCTTGGATGAACCACTTGAATTGAGAAAGAGAATAGTTGTTGTCAACCCATTCAAATAAACAGAGCTCCTCCCCCTAATGAAGGTGGGGTTTAGTGAATCATAGCTCTAAATTCAACAACAATTGCAAAGATAAACATTAAAATAAAATGAAGAAGAAGATGAAGAATGAAGAAGAAGAAGTTCTTAAAACTGAAAGTTGCAAGAAAAACAAAATAGCTTTCGGGTATCCTCCCGAAAGTGAAGAATAGTCACAATGTCAAAGTAAAAGTAAAAGTCTCTAAAAAGTGGAAGAAGAAGTCCCCCAAGTACAAAGTTTAAGTCTATTTATACTACTCCTAAGACTCATTTGGAGGTCCTCAAGTGGTTGGCAATGTGGGCTTTTTCCATTGTTGAGTTACTGGTCCAATGAAGGAAGAAGTTGCCTTTGAAAAGGGTGTAGAGAACAAGAGTCATCTCTTCACAGATTCTGGCCCAAAATGGGCGTTGTTGCCAACAACGCCAGCTTTATGCACGTTGGCAACGTTCAAGTAATTTCCTGGGCACCAGGCTTGGTGCTTGGGCGTTGCCAGCCCAAGTTGTTGCCAAACACTTGGCCTTTTCTGAATTCAGTTTTTGGTGCCCAAAGTTGCCTCTTGCTCGAGCTTCAATTTCATGCTTCACTATAGACTATTATACATGGTTGGAAAGCTCTGAATATCAGCTTTCCAATGCAACTGGAAGCACTTCAATTGGATCTCTATAGCTCAAGTTATGCTCCTTTGAAGAGGGTATGGTCAGGCTGTCTGGCGTTGTTGCCCAAGTTGTTGGCAAACACGCCAGCAACAACGCCCAGTATTTCTGAGGCTCTAAATGTAGCTGGCTCTTGAATCTTCAATTGAACTCCAATCCCATGCTATGATATATGGATGGAAAGCTCTTGATGTCGATTTTCCAATGCAATTGGAAGCATCTCATTTGGAGTTCTCTAGCTCAAGATATAAGTCATTGAAGAGAGGGAGGTCAGGCTGCCTGGGCTGGGCGTTGTTGCCCAAGTTGTTGGCAAACACGCCAGCAAAAACGCCCACTGGAAGCTCCTGGGCGTTGGCAACGTACTCTGGGCGTTGGCAACGTGCTAGATGCTGCCCCTTTCTTCTCTGCTTGGGCGTTGCCAACTTGGTGTTGGCGTTGGCAACTTGGTGAGCATGCTGGTAACAATACTTTCCATGTTTGAGGCTCTAAATGAAGCTAACATTTGAACCTTCAAATGAACTCCGATTTCATATTGTGATATATGGTTGGAAAGCTCTTGATGTCTACTTTCCAATGCCACTGATTTCACTTCAATTGGAGTTTTCTAGCTCAAGATACAAGTTCTTGAAGAGAGCATCCTCAAGCTGCCTGGGCGTTGTTGCCCAAGTTGTTGGCAAACACACCAGGAACAATGCCAGGCTCTCCTCTCTTCTCTGCTTGGGCGTTGTTGTCCACGTTGTTGGCAAACACACCAGCAACAATGTGCCAACATCTCTTTTCTTCTTGGCTTGGGCGTTGCCAACTTGGTGTTGGCGTTGGCAACGTGCTACTCTTCCCCTGGTGACTTCCTGGCGTTGCCAACTTGGTGTTGGCGTTGGCAACGTGCTACTCTTCCCCTGGTGGCTTCCTGGTGGCTTCCTGGTGGCTTCCTGGCGTTGCCAACTTGGTGTTGGCGTTGGCAACGTGCTACTCTTCCCTGGTGGCTCCTGGCGTTGCCAACTTGGTCCTCAAGTTGGCAACTTGCAATGCTTCATTTCCTTGCTCTTGGGGCTTGAGTTTCCCTCTGATTTGAGCTTCCATTCCTCGCCACATTATGGACTATTGTATATCGTTGGAAAGCTCTTGATATCAGCTTCTCAACGCAATTGGAATCATGCCAATTGGATCCTTGTGGTTCAAGATATTTATCCTTGAAGAGGGGAAGGTCAGGCTGCAATTTCTGCTGATCATGCACTAGCACGTTGCCAACTTGGTTTCCAAGTTGCCAACGTGCTACTCCTCCTGGCAGCACTAATTTGGGCGTTGCCAACTTGAGGATCATTGGCGCAAACGTTGCATGCTTCCAGGATGCCATTTTCCTTCATTTTGGCGCCAACGTTTGACCTCACGTTTGAGGCAAACGTTGGCGCAAACGTTGCCTCCCTCCCCTGCTTTCTTTCAACCAACGTTTGCCTCAACGTTTGAGGCAAACGTTGGTGCAAACGTTAGCCTCCCCAGGGTGTTGATTTCAGCCAACGTTTGCCTCAATGTTTGAGGCAAATGTTGGCGCAGGCGTTGCTTCTCCCAGGGACTTGCTTTCATCTTCTTGCAACCTCCTTCCAAGCTTTGTTTCACCTATCATCAATCAATCAAAAACATCAAAGCTATGCTTCAAATCATGAGATTGTTTCTCTTCCATAATATATGACAATTATAGCACAAAATCTCATGAAAATGCATCATTTTATACATGATTGATTGAGTCAAAGATAACATGAATTTCAACCCCATTGGCTTACTTATGGCTTAAGAAAGTGCATAAAACTAAATGAAAACAAAGAAAAGACTAGTGAAACTAGGCTAAGATGACTCGTCATCACAACACCAAACTTAAAACTTGCTTGTCCCCAAGCAAGAAAAGACTTTAAACTCATGAGTACTAGCAGAATAGAAAATAGTGAAGAATGACAGAATGACATGTAAGGCTCTGTGAGTGAAGTGATTAATTGACAGTGGAGTGAACTCTGAATCATATGTTTATGCAAGGGCTTCAGTGTTTATTAGTCCCTACATCTTGGAAGTCTTAGGTCTTAGGAATTTCACCCAAATGATATTGTGGAGATCTCTTTATAGATAATCACCTTGAAGCAGCTTATGATTTCTGTGTTTTGGCCTCGACTCTAAGTGTCATGTCTCAAAGCGGCTTTTTAGATAAGCTTTCAATCAATACTCCTAAACCAGTTGGTTTTAAGGTATTAGGTGTTAAAGCACCCCAAAGGATTTACTTGCTCAAGCCTCTCTCCTTGACACATCTCGACCACAAGCATTTACTAGGATACTAACTCTTTGAGTTTTCTTCTTTCCTGCCTAGTAATTGATGCATTCACATATTTACCATTTTACTTAGTTAGTTTAGTTAGTTTTAGCTTAGCTTTATTCATTTTCTTTGAAATAAATAGACAAATTTGTGAACTTTCCTCCATGCATCCATAAACCAAGAATTAAGTGAAAATTGACATAATCCATGCAAATGATTCAAGAAGTTTATATGCAAGTTAAGGTGAATGATTTCCTTGAAATTTAATGCATGAGATGGCAAAACTTTGAGAAAAGCTCTTTGGTTTATGATAGGTGATGAAGCAAGAAGACAATGATGCAAGGAAATCTTGGAGCAAGAAGGAGATGCACGTTGCCAACTTGATCCTCAAGTTGGCAACGCCCATTTGATGTAACCAGGATGAGAGAGCACGTTGGCAACTTGGTCTCCAAGTTGCCAACGCCCAAATTGGTGCTGCCAGGAGGAGTAGCACGTTGGCAACTTGGAAACCAAGTTGGCAACGTGCTAGTGCATGATCAGCAGAATTTGCAGCCTGACCTTCCCCTCTTCAAGGATGAATATCTTGAACCACAAGGATCCAATTGGCATGATTCCAATTGCGTTGAGAAGCTGACATCAAGAGCTTTCCAACGATATACAATAGTCCATAATGTGGCAAGGAATGGAAGCTCAAATCAGAGGGAAACTTAAGCCCCAAGAGCAAGGAAATGAAGCATTGCAAGTTGCCAACTTGAGGACCAAGTTGGCAACGCCAGGAGCCACCAGGGGAAGATGTTAGCACGTTGCCAACGCCAACACCAAGTTGGCAACGCCAGGAGCCACCAGGGGAAGATGTTAGCATGTTGCCAACGCCAACACCAAGTTGGCAACGCCCAAGCCAAGAAGAAAAGAGATGTTGGCACGTTGTTGCTGGCGTGTTTGCCAACAACGTGGGCAACAACGCCCAAGCAGAGAAGAGAGGAGAGCCTGGCGTTGTTGCTGGCGTGTTTGCCAACAACTTGGGCAACAATGCCCAGGCAGCTCGAGGATGCTCCCTTCAAGAACGTGTATCTTGAGCTGGAAAACTCCAAATGAGGTGAAATCAGTGGCATTGGAAAGTAGACATCAAGAGCTTTCCAACCATATATCACAGTATGAAATTGGAGTTCATTTGAAGGTTCAAATGTTAGCTTCATTTAGAGCCTCAAACATGGAAAGCATTGTTACTGGCATGCTCACCAAGTTGCCAACGCCAACACCAAGTTGGCAACGCCCAAGCAGAGAAGAAAGGGGCAGCATCTAGGACGTTGCCAACGCCCAGAGCACGTTGCCAACGCCCAGGAGCTTCCAGTGGGCGTTGTTGCTGGCGTGTTTGCCAACAACTTGGGCAACAACGCCCAGCCCAGGCAGCCTGACCTTCCTCTCTTCAATGACTTATATCTTGAGCTAGAGAACTCCAAATGAGATGCTTCCAATTGCATTGGAAAATAGACATCAAGAGCTTTCCATCCATATATCATAGCATGGGATTGGAGTTCATTTGAAGATTCAAGAGCCAGCTACAATTAGAGCCAGCTACAATTAGAGCCTCAGAAACACTGGGCGTTGTTGCCGGCGTGTTTGCCAACAACTTGGGCAACAACGCCAGACAGCCTGACCATACCCTCTTCAAAGGAGCATAACTTGAGCTATAGAGATCCAATTGAGGTGCTTTCAGTTGCATTGGAAAGCTGACATTCAGAGCTTTCCAACCATGTATAATTGTCTATAGTAAAGCATGAAATTGAAGCTCGAGAAAGAGGCAACTTTAAGCATCAAAACTGAATTCAGAGAAGGCCAAAACAGTTAGCAACAATTTGGGCTGGGAACGCCCAAGCCCAGGAAATTCCATGCGCGTTGCCAACGTGTATAAAGCTGGCGTTGTTGGCAACAACGCCCATTTTGGGCCAGAATCTGTGAAGAGATGACTCTTGTTCTCTACACCCTTTTCAAAGGCAACTTCTTCCTTCATTGGACCAGTAACTCAACAATGGAAAAAGCCCACATTGCCAACCACTTGAGGACGTCCAAATGAGTCTTAGGAGTAGTATAAATAGACTTAAACTTTGTACTTGGGGGACTCTTCTTCCACTTTTTAGAGACTTTTACTTTTACTTTGACACTGAGATTATTTTTCACTTTCGGGAGGATACCCGAAAGCTATTTTGTTTCTCTTGCAACTTTCAAATTTCAGTTTTAAGAACTTCTTCTTCTTCATTCTTCATTTCCTCTCTATTAAATTTGAATGTTTATCTTTGCAATTGTTGTTGAATTTAGAGCTATGATTCACTAAACCCCACCTTCATTAGGGGGAGGAGCTCTGTTTATTTGAATGGGTTGACAACAATTCTTCTCTTTCTCAATTCAAGTGGTTCATCCAAGAGGAAACTCTTGTTCTTCACAGATTCAATTACATTCGAGAGAAGGATTGAATCTATATGAATTGTATGGTGAACTTGAGAAAGAATCCATAGAATTCAGTTTAGAGTTATCCTTTCATGATTTCTTTGATCAATACACTTTGGGTTGGTATGTGAGATGTAACCTCCCTTGGTTGAGATCCTGGAAGTTGTGTGGCTTTGGATTAGAAATTGAGCTTCACCTCTTCTCATGACCAATTAGATCACGAGAGTGGCAATTGATTGTGTTGAGAGAAATTGGATTGCCAAGAGATTGGGATCCAATTATTCATAATCTACCATGGATCTATACCCATGATTGAGAAGGAGTTGAACCAAGTCAATCCATGATAATTTACATCTCTGATCCCTAATGATCTCTCCATCATTAATTCTCATCTCTTTTGTTCTTTAGTTATTCCGAATACCCACTACCCAATTCCCTTTTTCTTTCTTGCAATTTATCATTCTATCACTTATATTCTGCTTCCTACTTCTTGCAATCTTTTCCTCTGCTCTCTAAATTCTGCAACATTTACTTTCTTGCAATTTACTTTTCATGTCATTTAAGTTTCTTGCACTTTAATTTTTCAGCTATTTACTTTCATATTCTTCCTTTATTCTAGTTCTTTAAATTCCTTGTCATTTAATTTTCTGCAAGTACATTCCAAAATCAATTCTCATGAAATCCAGATTATGTTTGCTTGACTAAATATACCATTTAACTAAAATTGCTTAATCTACCAATCTCCGTGGGATCGACCTCACTCTTGGTGAGTTTTATTACTTGATATGACCCGGTATACTTGCCGGTTGTATACGTAAATTTTAATTTTCACGTATCAAGTTTTTGGCGCCGTTGCCGGGGATTGGAAAAGATTGACAATGATTAAGTAAATGGTAGTTTAGATTAAGCTTTTTTTTTTATTTTTGCTGAGCCCACTAACTGTTTGACACTTTGTTTCACTAACTTCAATTCCACTCTAGTTATAGAGTGTCTCACTTGTGATTTTGGTTTTTGTTTGTGTATGTCAGGAGCTAGTAGACTTAATCCTGAAGACGAGAGGATCCTCCGAAGGATAAGAAGAGCAGAAAGAGGAAAGGGGATAGTCGGTGAAGAGGAATTAGAGGGAGAGGACCAAGTCATGGAGGACGACATGCACAATCCTCCTGGAGGAGCTGCTAACAATGATGGACCACCTAGAAGGGTGCTATCTTCTTACACCATCCCTGATCCAAAACATTGTGGGAGCAGTATTGCCACTCCAACTGTTCAGGCCAATAACTTTGAGTTAAAACCTCAACTCATCACTTTGGTACAAAACAACTGCTCCTATGGAGGGGGACCTCTTGATGACCCAAATCAACATTTGTCTGTTTTTCTAAGGATATGCAATACAGTGAAGACCAATGGAGTACACCCAGATGTCTACAAACTGCTGCTATTTCCATTCTCTTTGAGGGACAAAGCCACTCAATGGCTAGAGTCATTCCCCAAGGAAAGCCTCAATGATTGGAATAAAGTGATGAGCAGATTTCTAGCAAAGTTTTACCCACCTCAAAAGATCATCAAGTTGAAGACAGAGGTTCAGACTTTTAGGCAAATTGATGGAGAGTCATTATATGAAGCCTGGGAAAGGTATAAGGCACTAATGAGAAGATGCCCACCTGACATGTTTAGTGATTGGGTCAAACTCCAGAACTTCTATGAAGGCTTAAGTCCAGAAGCAAGGAAAGGACTGGATTACTCATCAGGAGGATCACTCAACATGATGAAGACAGCAGAAGAAGCTCAAGACCTCATTGAGATTGTAGCAAACAATCAGTACTATTACTCATCAGAGAGGCAACATAACCCAGCCCCAAAGAAAGGCGTGATGGAGCTTGAAGGTGTTGACGCTATCTTGGCACAGAATAAGTTAATGCACCAACAAATTCAGCAACAAATGGAAATGATAACAAAGAGAATGGATGGCCTCCAACTAGCATCAGTGAACACAACAAATCAATCATCACTTGAATGGGGCCAAGGTGAAGGGATCATTGTTGAACAGCCACAAGAACAAGTTCAGTACATGCAGAATACTTCAAATTCTCAGGATGAATTCCATGGTGATACATACAACCCATCCTGGAAAAATCACCCTAACGTGAAGTGGGGTAAAAACCATTGGCAAAAGAACAATAACCACAACCACACCCGTAACACAAACAACCACAACCACCATGCCACCAACACTAACCAATATAGAAAAACACAAAACACATATCAACCACCTCATAATAATTCACAAACTCACCAAAACAACTTTCCTGCACCAACATCCAACTCACAAAATTACCACACTAATCCTCCCAATAACTTCCAGCAACAACATTCAGCCCCCATCATACCCCCTATTGACCATCATGAGACAAGAATCTCTAATCTTGAAGCCACCTTGCAAGCACTCAATCAAACCACACAAGCACTTGCTCTAAGCACTCAAGCCTTAATCAAGGGACAAAAGGAACATGAGGCCACCATAAAGAATATTGAACGACAAGTGGGACAATTAGCCAAACAAGCTGAACGGCCAACCAATGTTCTCCCAAGTGACACAATACCCAACCCGAGAGAAGAGTGTAAAGCTCTGCAGCTGAGGAGTGGCAAGGTAGTTGGAGAAAGTTCGAATAAAGAAGCAATAAAATCCAAGGAGAAAGACATAGTGCAGAAACAAGTGGAAGGGCAAGATGAAGAAAAAGCTTCAACATCTCAAAGCAGCAAAGAGGCTGTCAAGCCACAAGGCAAACCACCCAGTCAAGAGAACCACCACGATGACAAGGGGAATGTAAAGCCGCAACAAGAAAACAAAAATGAAGGAGTAAAAGCTTATGTACCCAAGCTTCCATATCCAACCAGGATACATAAAGGAGCAAAGGACCAACAATTCCCAAGATTCTTAGAAATCTTTAAGAAACTCGAAATCAACATCCCATTGGCAGAAGCTCTGGAACAAATGCCATTATATGCAAAGTTTCTTAAGGAATTGATCACCAAGAAGAGAAGTTGGCAAGAAAAAGAAACAGTGATTCTCACTCAAGAGTGCAGTGCCATCATTCAAAAAGGGCTACCACCAAAGCTCAAAGATCCTGGCAGCTTCCTCATACCCTGCACGATTGGGAACATGGCCATTGACAAATCACTTTGTGATCTGGGAGCAAGCATTAACTTAATGCCCTCACCATGATGAAGAAAATGATGATTGAAGAGCTTAAACCCACAAGGGTGTCACTCCAACTTACTAACAGATCCATCAAAATACCAAATGGAGTAGTTGAGAACCTCTTGGTGAAAGTGGGAAACTTCATATTCCCAGCTGATTTTGTGGTCCTAGATATGGATGAAGAAGGGAGCAACTCAGTCATTCTTGGTAGACCCTTTTTGGCCACAGCAAGAACAATCATCGATGTGGAAAAGGGAGAGATGATCTTCAGAGTACATGATGAACAAATGACCATAAATGTCTTCAAAGCAATGCAGTATCCTGCTGAAAAAGAAAGTTGCATGAGGATTGATATGGTGGACTCATTGGTTGAAGAAGCATTTGCGGCAAGCCATCAAGTGAAACAAGATGAAATCCAGAATACCCAAGAACAAGAGGAGGACAAATTGCAAGCACTAGAGGAACCAATAGAAACCAAGAAAGAAGAGGTGCCACAACAAGAGCTAAAACCACTACCCTCTCACCTCAAGTACGCATTTCTTGGTGAAAAGGACAGCTTCCCAGTTATCATCAATTCTACATTGAGTGCTGATGAAGAAGAAAAACTCCTTGTAGTACTAAGAGCTCACAAAGATGCATTGGGATGGACCATTGATGACTTGAAAGGAATAAGCCCTGCCATATGCATGCACAAGATACTCTTGGAAGAGAACTCTAAACCAGTGGTACAACCTCAGAGAAGGTTAAATCCCACAATGAAGGAGGTTGTTAAAAGGAGGTGCTAAAATTGTACAAAGCCGGGATTATTTACCCCATCTCTGACAGCCCATGGGTAAGCCCAGTGCAAGTGGTACCCAAGAAAGGTGGCACGACTGTTATTGTTAATGAGAAGAATGAACTTATCCCCACAAGAACTGTGACAGGTTGGAGAATGTGTATTGATTATAGAAGGCTGAATGATGCCACACGAAAAGACCACTTTCCCCTTCCTTTCATTGACCAAATGCTTGAAAGGCTGGCCGGTCATGCATATTACTGCTTCCTTGATGGTTATTCTGGATATAACCAAATAGTTGTTGACCCCATGGACCAGGAGAAGACATCATTCACATGTCCCTTTGGAGTTTTCGCATACCGAAGGATGCCATTTGGGCTGTGTAATGCTCTAGCTACCTTTCAGAGATGCATGTTATCAATCTTCTCGGATATGGTAGAAAAATTCATAGAAGTATTCATGGATGATTTTTCTGTTTTTGGTGATTCCTTCAATACTTGTTTACATCATCTTACCTTAGTCTTGAAAAGGTGCCAAGAAACTAATTTGGTCCTAAATTGGGAAAAATGCCACTTCATGGTACCTGAAGGAATTGTACTTGGTCACAAAATTTCAAGAGAGGGTATAGAGGTGGATAAGGCAAAAGTAGAAATTATTGAAAAACTTCCTCTACCAAACAATGTGAAAGCTGTTAGAAGTTTCTTAGGGCATGCTGGATTTTATCGAAGATTCATTAAAGATTTTTCCAAAATAGCAAAGCCACTAAGCAATCTGCTAGTGGTGAGCAACCCTTTTCTCTTTGATGATGAATGCAAACATGCCTTTGAGACTCTAAAAGCTAAGCTCACCACAGCACCAATTATCACACCCCCAAACTGGGGAATGCCTTTGAACTTATGTGTGATGCAAGTGATCTTGCCATTGGTGCTGTGTTGGGGCAGAGAAAGGAAAAGAAACTTCATGTTATCTACTATGCAAGTAAAGTATTGAATGAGACCCAAAGAAATTACACCACAACAGAGAAAGAGTTACTAGCTGTGGTATATGCTTTTGATAAGTTTAGGCAATATTTGATTGGATCAAAAATTCTTGTTTATACTGACCATGCTGCCCTTAAGTATCTTATGTCAAAACAGGATGCCAAACCAAGGTTAATCAGATGGATACTACTTCTACAAGAGTTTGACATTGAAATAAAAGATAGAAAGGGTAGTGAAAATCAAGTTGCTGACCATCTCTCAGGCTGCCACAAGGAGCAAATCAAGACACTTCTCAGTCAGTAAATGAAGACTTTCTAGATGAACACATCATGCAAATTCAACACATTCCTTGGTTCGCAGACATGGCCAACTACAAGGCACGAAGGAGCATCCCACAAGAATATACAAAGCAACAAGTTAAGAAGCTGCTTCATGAAGCTAAGTTGTTCTTTGGGATGAACCCTTCTTGTTTAAAAGATGCCCAGATGGAATTATTAGAAGATGTGTGCCAGAGGTGGAAATGAAGGACATATTGTGGCATTGTCATAACTCTAGCTATGGTGGTCATTTTGGAGCTGAAAGAACTGCAGCAAAGGTGCTTCAAAGTGGATTCTACTGGCCATCCATCTTCAAGGATGCTAGGGATTTTGTGAGTCATTGCAATGAATGCCAAAGAGCAGGTGGCCTGACAAAGAAGAATGAGATGCCTCAAAAGTTCATCCTAGAGGTGGAGCTCTTTGATCTATGGGAATAGACTTCATGGGACCTTTCCTCCATCCTACACTTTCAAATACATTTTGGTGGCAGTGGAGTATGTTTCGAAATGGGTTGAAGCAGTAGCCACAACCACATGTGACACTAACGTGGTATTGCAATTCCTAAAGAAAACATCTTCACTAGATTTGGAGTGCCAAAGGGACTTGTAAGTGATGGGGGGAGCCACTTTTGCAACAAACAATTAAACTCTCTTCTCATAAATATGGGGTAACTCATAAAGTGGCAACACCCTATCACCCCCAGACAAATGGGCAAGCTGAACTTGCCAACAGAAAGCTAAAGAGAATCTTGGAGAAAACTGTAGGAGCAACAAGAAAAGATTGGGTAAGGAAGCTGGATGATGCACTCTGGGCATACATGACAGCATTCAAAACACCCATAGGGAAATCTCCATTTCAGCTAGTGTATGGGAAAGCATGCCATCTACCTGTAGAGCTTGAACACAAGGCCTTTTGGGCCACTCAACTCTTGAATTTAGATGCTCAAGCGGCAGGAGAAAAGAGGCTACTACAACTCAATGAATTGGAAGAATTCAGATTGGAAGCATATGAGAATGCTAGAATATACAAGGAAAGAGCAAAAAGGTGGCATGACAAGAGAATCTCTCCAAGAACATTTGAACCAGGCCAAAAGGTGTTGCTATTCAACTCAAGACTGAAGATCTTCCCTGGGAAGTTGAGGTCTAGATGGAATGGACCATACACCATCACCAAAGTATCACCTCATGGATATGTGGAATTACTTGATGAGAATTCAAAAGAGACCTTTACGGTCAATGGGCAGAGGGTGAAACTTTATCTTGGTGGACCTTGGAGCAAAGAAGAGACTGTACTATGTTAGCATGAAAAAGGAGGCTGCATTGTCAAGCTAAGGACAATAAACAAGCGCTTCATGGGAGGCAACCCATGCACAGGAGTCTTTTATTCTTATGCTTTAAGTAGTTAATAATGGAAGGGTGCATCATATATCTCAAAAAAAAAAAGAGAGCATAGCATATAGTGTATGTAAGACACTAAGTTTGGTGTGACAAACCTTAAAGAAACGCAGAACTCTTTTTGCAACACTTAGTCACAAACTAAGTCTGGTGTCCATGCATACATAAAATGCTAGGAAAAAAAAACATTTTTCATTTAATTCAGCATATGAAAACACCCTTAAATTAAATTTGTCATTTTAATTAAAGCCTTATTATGATTGAAAATATATATATATATTATTTATTTTTCAAGATTTTGTTTTCGAGAATCTCAAGTTTTAGTTTTCTTTTGCAGGGAAGTGAAAGAAAGAAGTGATGGAGAATCTTGGGAGAGGAGTTCACGGATGCACATAGAAGAAAAAGGAAGTCACATGTGCCTTGGAGTTTGTGCTTTGGGAAAAGACACTCAACATGCATTAGCTAGAAGATTCACACTCCCCATGCCATAACCAAACCCTTAAAACAATGCTTTCACCATGCAAAGCAACGTGAACCCCCAACAACATTTCACTTCATTTCCACTTCTATATATAGACCATCACTGATGGGATATTTTGTGTGGAAAAATGAATTTCTCCCAAAAAACACCAATCTAACCGGCAAGTGCACCGGGTCGCATCAAGTAATAAAAACTCACGGGTGTGAGGTCGATCCCACAGGGATTGAAGGATTGAGCAATTTTAGCTTAGTGGTTGAATTAGTCAAGCGAATCAAGATTTGGTTGATTGATTGGTGATTGGCAGAATTTAAATTGCATTGAAAGTAAAGGGAATGGGAAATTGGCATGAATTTAAAGAGAACAAAAATTAAAGTGCTGAATCTTAAGAAACAAGAAATTAAGTGGCAGAAACTTAAAGAGCAAGAAATGTAAATTGCAAGAATCTTAAATGGCAAGAAATGTAAATGACTTGAAATGTAAAGGGGATTGGGACTTGGATTTGCAGGAATTAAACAAAGAGAAGTTGAATTGCATAAAACAGAAGAGTAAATTGGAATTGGGGTTTGGATCGGATTTAAAACAGGAAAGTAAATGAACAAGTGAAGCAAGAAACAGAGAATTGAAATGGGAAAATTAGATCTCAGGACCCAGAGACTAGAAAACTAAGTCTAGATCTCAATGCCTTCCTAGATCCAACAAGAACAATAGTAAAAGAATTGTAAATTGCAAAGAAAATAGAAGAAGAACAATTAACAGAGAACTAAATTCAATTAAGCCGTAAAAAGAGATCCAAGGATGAGATTGAAACAGAATTCCTTCAATTCTCCAACCCAGATCCAAGACAATTGTAATTGAAATTAAAAGCAATAAAACTAAGAGGAAGAGAATGGAATTCTCCTTCCCCAAACTAAGAAACTAAAGATCACTCTCTGTAACTAAAATAAAAGGAAAGCTCTATGAAAAATTCTAAAAGGGAACTCCCCGAATAACTTGAATTCTAGCCTATTTATACACTTTCTTCAATTGATCTTCAAGCCTTGAGTTGGGCCCTTACTCTTGGTGGAATTGGGTTGAAAGAGGCCTTGGTTAATTGCTCTTGAAGTTTGGAGAGAAACCCAAGTGAACCATGTGATCCGGATTTGATTTTTGCAAAGTTGGATTCAAAGTTTGAGTTGAAGTTAGGGGGCTAACTTTAAGGCCAACTTTTCATATCAGCAAATCAATTTTTCTGGTGCCAAAGTTGGCCTTCAAGTTTGGGGTCTAACTTGAGCGCAAACTTTGGCCCTTCCTTAAACACAATTGGCGCCAACGTTAGCCTCCAAGTTTGGGGGCTAACGTTGGCGCAAACTTTGGCCACCCCTGGGAGAAATTGACATGCCAACGTTAGCCTCCAAGTTTGGGGGCTAACGTTGGCGCAAACTTTGGCCACCCTGGAGCATAAATTCTCATGCCAACGTTAGCCTCCAAGTTTGGGGGCTAACGTTGGCGCAAACTTTGGCTACCCTGGGTGAGAATTGTCATGCCAACGTTAGCCTCCAAGTTTGGGGGCTAACGTTGGCGCAAACTTTGAGTGGCCCAGGGAAGAAAATTCAACTTCTCAAGTTAGCCTTCAAGTTAGGGGGTTAACTTTGAGGCTAACTTTGCACCAAAAGTTTGTGCCAAAGTTTGAGGGCTAACTTCAACTCCAACTTTATGTTTCCTGGTTCAAATTCACTTGTTCATTGTCTCCTCTTTGCTTCTAGCCGTTCCTTCTTTCTTCCACTTTTCTCCAAGCTTTCTTCACCTATCATAAATCAACCAAACACATCAAAGCTATTCTCAAAATCATGAGATGTTCAATCTATCATAATATGCAACAATTATAGCATAAATCCTCATGAAATTGCATTAATTCACATATGGTTGATTAAATCAAAGGAATCATGAAAATCTACCCAATTGGCTTGCTTATGGCTCAAGAAAGTGCATAATTCAAGTGAAAACAAAAGAAAAAGACTAGTAAAACTAGGCTAAGATGACTTGTCATCACAACACCAAACTTAAAGCTTGCTTGTCCCCAAGCAAGAAATGAATTATTAAGAAGAAAGAATGAAATGGAAGAGGGTGTTCATGCTAGCAGGAAGTTATTGGTAGTTCATGGGGTTTTGTGTGGATATGCAATACTCACTTCTTATTGACTCTTAGGCCTAGAAAGTCTCCTTCAAGCTTCAAGTAACCTACAGCTATGACCTCTCATTATTCCCTTATCCTTGGCTATTACTTTGTTCAAAGCTTTATTTGAGTGTCATGTGTAGCAAGTTCATTTTCTTTTCTGTATACTTGACACATTATTCACCATGGACACTTGGCTCACCTTTCCTTTTAAACATTGATGCCCAGCACCTTTTTGGGTTGCTAAATGCTTGTAATTAGGTTGCTCTTGATAGTGGATTTTCAGCTGATGATCCCGGATTAGTTAATCCAAGTCACCGAGTGTTGAAGCACTCCAAAGAGCTTAGTAGTCCAAGCAGATCCTAATACACAGACACCACAGGCATATATTTTTAAGGTTCAAGCTATTGGTGTCCAGCTTTGTTTCTTTTTTGTTTTCTTTGATTCTGCCATCTTTTGGCTATTTCTTTTCTTTCTTTCTTTTTGTTTTTCTTTTGAACCAAGGATTTCTTATTGAGATTCATAGACAGTAAGCCACTCTACACTTAGAATGAGACATTCTAGATCACTTATTCACTAATAGTGAGTTTTTATACAATCACACACATACCACCACTTACTTTTATCATACTTCTATCTAGCAGAGAACTATCTTACTTCACATTCAAACATTTCTTTTATTGATTTAAAGATGCAGGGGACAGAACATGCTCTTAGTCAAGTGGAAGTAAACACACAAGCACAATCTTAAACTAGCTTACTTGTTTCAAAAGGAAATTAACTCTGTTTAAACTAAATGAACACTTTAGCAGAACACACACAAAACATTTCTCACAGCAAAGGTTAAGTGTATATACAACCTATTGGTTGCAGTTCTTCTGTGCGTCCTTCTGTTGTACCTATTTTGAGTCATGATGCCAAATTCCTGCTACTTCCTCTGATTCTACATTTTGACTCCGGGCAAACTTTTATGTTCTTGCTAAATGCTATAGAGTAAGGACTAAAAGCAATTACATGGTTGAATAATCTGTTTGTTGCTTGAGACTAGCAATATGCAGGAAGTTAAAAGGTGTTTCTGAATGAGGTCTTGGTGGAACACCAAACTTAGAATCCTACCTTCTTTCTTAAATTGTTTTGTGTAACACCAAACTTAGTTCCCTGCAATGCATGTCAATTATTCAATATTTTTATTTGAAAAAGCTATGAAAGAAAACTACCTCAGGTTGGGTTGCCTCCCAACAAGCGCTCTTTTATTGTCATTAGCTTGACATTTTTCCATTCTTTTCAAGAGGGCTGTAGGTTCTGGACCTCTTTCTCCTTGTCCCATTGTCCTCCTAAGTACAACTTTGCTCTGTGACCATTTACTGTGAATTGATTCTTTGTTGCCTCATCAAGCAGTTCAATACTTCCATAGGGAAGAACCTTTGTCACCAAGTATGGCCCAGTCCACTAGACCTTAGTTTGCCAGGGAAAAGTTTAAGCCTTGAATTGTACAAGAGCACTTGCTGTCCTGGCTTGAACTCCTTCTTTGTGATCTTCTTGTCATGCCACCTCTTAGCTCTCTCCTTGTATATCTTGGCACTTTCATAAGCTTCTAGCCTGAATTCATCCAATTCATTTAGTTGTAACAGCCTTTTCTCTCCTGCAGCTTGGGAGTCAAGGTTGAGGAGTTTAGTAGCCCAAAAAGCTCTATGTTCAAGCTCTACAGGGAGGTGGCAGGATTTGCCATACAGAAGCTGAAAGGGTGACTTGCCAATAGGAGTTTTAAAGCTGTCCTATATGCCCATAATGCATCCTCTAGCTTTCTAGCCCAATCTTTTCTTGTGATTTCCACTGTTTTCTCTAGGATCTTCTTCAATTCCCTATTTGCTAATTCAGCTTGGCCGTTAGTCTGAGGGTGGTATGGTGTGGCTACCTTGTGGATTACTCCATATTTGTGGAGAAGTTTTTCCATCTGTTTGTTGCAAAAGTGACCCCCACCATCACTAACAAGCCCCTTGGGTACTCCATATCTTGTGAAAATGTGTTTTTTTTAGGAATTGAAAGACAATTTGTGCATCACAGGTAGTTGTGGCTATTGCTTCCACCCACTTTGAGACGTACTCCACTGCTACCAAGATGTATCTGAAAGAATAGGAAGGAGGAAAGGGTCCCATGAAGTCAATTCCCCATAGATCGAACAATTCTAACTCCAAGATGAAGTTTTGAGGCATCTCATTTCTTCTTGTTAACCCTCCTGTTTTCTGACATTTATCACATTGGTGAACATATTCTCTGGCATCTTTGAAGATGGTTGGCCAATAGAAGCCACTTTGTAGTACTTTAGCAGCTGTTTTTTCTGGGCCAAAGTGTCCACCATAAGCTGACCCATGACAATGCCACAAGATATCCCTTATTTCACTCTCGGGAATGCACCTTCTAATTACTCCATCAGAGCATCTTTTAAATAGGAAGGGTTCATCCCATGAAAATTTCCTTGCTTCATTGATTAACCTCTTCACTTGTTGCTTAGAAACTCTTGAGGTATCTTCCTTCCAACTTTGTAGTTGGCTATGTCAGCAAACCAAGGTGTTTGCTGGATCTGCTGAGGTGTTCATCTGGGAAGCTTTCATTCACGGGTTGAGAAGCCTTTTGAGTTGTTTCATGTGGTACCCTTGACAAATGATCAGCAACCTTGTTTTCAGTGCCCTTCCTATCTCTTATCTCAATGTCAATTCTTGTAGGAGCAATATCCACCTGATGAGTCTTGGTTTAGCATCCTGCTTTGGACATCAAATACTTAAGTGCAGCATGATCAGTATAAACCACAACTTTAGATCCTATCAAGTATGATCTAAACTTATCAAATGCATACACTATAGCTAGCAACTCCTTCTCTGTTGTGGTGTAATTTCTTTGGGCATCATTTAACACTTTACTTGCATAATATATAACATGATGCAGATTTCCTTTCTTTTGCCCAAGTACAGCACCAATTGCAAGGTCACTTGCATCACACATGAGTTCAAAAGGTAGTTCCCAATCTGGGGTGTGATGATTGGTGCTGTTGTGAGTTTATGTTTTAAGGTTTCAAAAGCATGCCAGCAAAACTTCATCAAACACAAAAGGATTATCAAGCATTAACAAATTACTTAAAGGTTTGGCTATTTTTGAAAAGTCCTTGATAAACCTTCTATAAAATCCGGCATGTCCCAAGAAACTTCTAACAGATTTCACATTAATTGGTGCAGGGAGTTTTCTATTATTTCAACCTTTGCCTTATCAACCTCTATCCCTTTTCTTGAAACTTTATGGCCAAGGACAATCCCTTCGGGTACCATGAAATGGCATTTTTCCCAATTTAAAACCAAATTAGTTTCTTGGCATCGTTTCAAGACAAGGGTTAAATGGTTCAAGCAAGCATTGAAATTATCACCAAAACAGAGAAATCATCCATGAAAACCTCTAGAAATTTTTCGACCATATCAGAAAAAATGGAGAGCATACACCTTTGAAATGTGGCAGGGGCGTTGTAAAGTCCAAAGGGCATCCTTCGGTATGCAAAGACTCCAAATGGGCATGTAAAAGCAGTCTTCTCTTGGTCCTTGGGGTCCACCCACTATTTGATTATACCCAGAATATCCATCCAAAAAGCAATAATAGGCGTGACCGGCCAACCGTTCCAACATCTGATCAATGAATGGAAGAGGGAAATGGTCCTTTCTGGTGCATCATTCAATCTTCTATAGTCTATGCACATCCTCCACCCAGTTTACTGTTCTAGTAGGGATCAATTCATTTTTTTCATTGGTGACCGTCATTCCTCCTTTCTTTGGTACAATCTGAACCGGGCTCACCCATGGGCTGTCAGATATTGGAAAAATTATCCCTGCATTCCACAACTTCATTACTTCTTTCTGGACAACTTCCTTCATTGTGGGATTTAGCCTTCTTTGAGGTTGAACTACTGGTTTGGAATTGTCTTCCAAAGGATTTTATGCATACACACTGTGGGGCTGATTCCTTTCAGATCATCATGGTCCACCCCTAAGCATCTTTGTGAGCCTTGAGCACATTAAGAAGCTCTCCTTCTTCCTTCTTGTCAGGGATGAATTAATGATCACTGGAAAACTCTCTGATGTATCTAGAAATGCATATTTGAGATGGAGAGGTAGTGGTTTTAGTTCCTGTTTCCGTACTTCTTCCTTCTTGTCTTGTTTCTCATCTTGCTTAATGAAGGTCTCAGCTACTTGTTCTTCTGTTGCCTCTTGATTTCCTTCTTGCTCCTGAGAACTTTCTTCCAACATTTCTTCCACCAGACTCTCTATCATATCCACTTTTACGTAGTCTTCTTGCTCCGGGATGTTTTGCATTGACTTGAAAACATTTATGATCATTTGTTCATTATGGACTCTGAAGATCATTTCCCCTTTCTCTACATCAATGATGGCTCTTGCTGTGTGTAAAATGGCCTTCCTAAAATGATTGAGTCACTTCCTTCCTCTTCAGTATCCAAAATCACAAAATCTGCTGGGAAGATGAATTCCCCAATCTTCACCAACAGATTTTCCACAATTCCATTGGGTGTCTTGATGGATCTGTCAGCCATAACTAATGACATCCTGGTGGGTTTAAGCTCTTCTATATCAAGCGTTCTCATCATCGAAAGAGGCATTAAATTGATGCTGGCACCAAGGTCACAGAGAGCTTTATTGAGAATTGTTTTGCCAATGGTGCATGATACTACAAAGCCCCCCGGATCCTTGAGTTTTGGTGGAATTCCCCGTTGAATCACAGCACTGCATTCCTCGGTGAGTATACGACTTCCTTCTCGTCCCACCTTCTTTTCTTGTTGATAAGCTCCTTTAAGAATTTGGCATACAGAGGCATTTGTTCAAGTGCTTCCGCCAAGGGGATATTGATTTCCAGCTTCTTGAAGGTTTCAAGGAACTTGTGGAAATGTTGGTCCTTAACCTCTTTGTTGAATCTATGAGGGTATGGCAATGGAGGTGTGATGCTTTTTCCTATGTGCTGCTGTCCCTGAGTCATTTCCTTTGAGCTATGTGATTGGTTGTCCTGCTTTTTGAGTTTCTCAGTGCTTTTGTTTGGCACCACAACTTGCTCCTTAGCTTCCTTTGGTTGCTTCTCATCCCCTGTTGGTTCTTTGATGCTCTCCGTTTGCTTCTTTGTGGTGTCATTATTGCTCATCAATGTTCTTCCACTCCTTAATTGTATTGCCTTGCATTCCTCCTTGGGATTTGGGATTGTGTCACTGGGCAGTGAGCTTGAAGGTCTCTCACCAGAGATTTGCTTGGAGATTCGCCCGATCTGCCTCTCTAGGCTTTTTATTGATGCTTCTTGGTTTTTGGTTGCCATTTCTTGGTATTTCATCATTTTGTCCATAAAGGTCTCCAGGTTTGTGAGTCTTTGGGATTCAGGTGGTGCTTGTGGTGGTTGTGAGTTGTAGGTGGTGGATGGTGGGCATTTTGGTTAATGGGTTGATTATTGGATTGGTACTGGTTGAGGTTGGGGTAGTTGTTTTGAGGTTTTCTGTAGGTGTTTTGGTTGGTTTGATGCTGGTTGTAATTTTGGTTGTTTCTTGGACTGTTTTGGTTTGAGTTCCTCTGCCATGGCTGTTGGTTTTGGTTGTGAGTGTCTCCCCATCTGAGGTTGGGGTGATTCTTCCATGAGGGGTTGTAAGTATCACCATAGAACTCATTTGGATTAGAATGCATGTACTGGACTTGTTCTTGCTGTTGCTCTTCTTGAACTTCTTCATTTTGCCCCCATGTGGTTGATGGTTGGCTGGTGCTCACTGCCGCAACTTGGAGGCTATCAATCCTCTTGGTCATTTGCTCAAATTGTTGTTGGATTTGCTGCTGCATGAGTTTGTTTTGAGCTAGGATTGAATCCACTCCTTCTAGCTCCATTACTCCTCTTCTTTGTGATGGTTGGCGGTTTCTTTGATGAGCAAGAAATATTGGTTGTTGGCCACCATATCAATGAGTTCTTGGGCCTCCTCTGCAATTTTCATGAGTTGCAAGGAACCTCCAGCTGAGTGATCCAAGGATTCCTGAGACTTCAGTGTCAAGCCTTCATAGAAGTTTTGCAGCTTCTCCCATTCATTAAACATGGTAGGGGGACATTTTCTGACTAGAGCCTTGTATCTCTCCCATGCCTCATAGATGGGTTCAGTCTCCATTTGTGTGAATGTTTGTACCTCGGCTTTCAACCTTATAACCCTCTGTGGTGGATAAAACTTGGCAAGGAACTTGGTTACCAAATCATCCCAATTGTTAATGCTGTCCCTTGGAAATGATTCCAACCACTGAGTGGCCTTGTCCCTGAGAGATGGGAATAGCATCAGTTTGTAACTGTTAGGAGGCACTCCATTAGTTTTGACAGTGTTGCATATTCTCAAAAAGGTGGATAAGTGTTGATGCGGGTCTTCAAGTGATCCTCCACCAAAAGAGCAATTATTCTGAACCAAAGTGATGAGTTGTGGCTTAAGTTCAAAATTGTTTGCATTGACATTGGGGCCAAGATGCTGCTTCCACAATGTCTAGGATTGGCAAGGTATAGGAGGCCAAAACTCTCCTCTGAGGTGGGTTGCCATTGTTGTTGTTTGTTCCACCTGGCGGATTGGTTGAGTGTTCCTCCATATCTTGAAATTCTTCTTCGGATTCCTCTTCTCCAACAATATTCTTCCCTCTTTCAGCTCTTCTTAACCTCCTGAGAGTTCTTTCGTCAGTTTCATGAAAAGTGGGTGTGGTTCTGCTTGTACCTGACATACAAGCATAACAAGATAAATTCACAAACCAATGTTTCAATTCACTGTCAAATTGAGGTTTTGGTTAGTTTTAAACAATAAATCAAACAGTTAGTGGGTTAGTCAAAAATTAAGAAAAAGTGCTCGATCTAAATTACCACCTCACTTAATCATTGTCATCTAATCAATCCCCGGCAACGGCGCCAAAAACTTGATGGGATATTTTGTGTGGAAAAATGAATTTCTCCCAAAAATACACCAATCTAACCGGCAAGTACACCGGGTCGCATCAAGTAATAAAAACTCACGGGTGTGAGGTCGATCCCACAGGGATTGAAGGATTGAGCAATTTTAGCTTAGTGGTTGAATTAGTCAAGCGAATCAAGATTTGGTTGATTGATTGGTGATTGGCAGAATTTAAATTGCATTGAAAGTAAGGGAATGGGAAATTGGCATGAATTTAAAGAACAAAATTAAGTGCTGAATCTTAAGAAACAAGAAATTAAGTGGCAGAAACTTAAAGAGCAAGAAATGTAAATTGCAAGAATCTTAAATGGCAGAAATGTAAATGACTTGAAATGTAAAGGGGATTGGGACTTGGATTTGCAGGAATTAAACAAAGAGAAGTTGAATTGCATCAAACAGAAGTAAATTGGAATTGGGGTTTGGATCGGATTTAAAACAGGAAAGTAAATGAACAAGTGAAGCAAGAAACAGAGAATTGAAATGGGAAAATTAGATCTCAGGACCCAGAGACTAGAAAACTAAGTCTAGATCTCAATGCCTTCCTAGATCCAACAAGAACAATAGTAAAAGAATTGTAAATTGCAAAAAAATAGAAGAACAATTAACAGAGAACTAAATTCAATTAAGCCGTAAAAAGAGATCCAAGGATGAGATTGAAACAGAATTCCTTCAATTCTCCAACCCAAGATCCAAGACAATTGTAATTGAAATTAAAAGCAATAAAACTAAGAGGAAGAGAATGGAATTCTCCTTCCCCAAACTAAGAACTAAAGATCACTCTCTGTAACTAAATAAAAGGAAAGCTCTATGAAAAATTCTAAAAAGGGAACTCCCCGAATAACTTGAATTCTAGCCTATTTATACACTTTCTTCAATTGATCTTCAAGCCTTGAGTTGGGCCCTTACTCTTGGTGGAATTGGGTTGAAAGAGGCCTTGGTTAATTGCTCTTGAAGTTTGGAGAGAAACCCAAGTGAACCATGTGATCCGGATTTGATTTTTGCAAAGTTGGATTCAAAGTTTGAGTTGAAGTTAGGGGTAACTTTAAGGCCAACTTTCATATCAGCAAATCAATTTTTCTGGTGCCAAAGTTGGCCTTCAAGTTTGGGGTCTAACTTGAGCGCAAACTTTGGCCCTTCCTTAAACACAATTGGCGCCAACGTTAGCCTCCAAGTTTGGGGCTAACGTTGGCGCAAACTTTGGCCACCCCTGGGAGAAATTGACATGCCAACGTTAGCCTCCAAGTTGGGGGCTAACGTTGGCGCAAACTTTGGCCACCCTGGAGCATAAATTCTCATGCCAACGTTAGCCTCCAAGTTTGGGGGCTAACGTTGGCGCAAACTTTGGCTACCCTGGGTGAGAATTGTCATGCCAACGTTAGCCTCCAAGTTTGGGGGCTAACGTTGGCGCAAACTTTGAGTGGCCCAGGGAAGAAAATTCAACTTCTCAAGTTAGCCTTCAGTTAGGGGGTTAACTTTGAGGCTAACTTTGCACCAAAGTTTGTGCCAAAGTTTGAGGGCTAACTTCAACTCCAACTTTATGTTTCCTGGTTCAAATTCACTTGTTTCATTGTCTCCTCTTTGCTTCTAGCCGTTCCTTCTTTCTTCCACTTTTCTCCAAGCTTTCTTCACCTATCATAAATCAACCAAACACATCAAAGCTATTCTCAAAATCATGAGATGTTCAATCTATCATAATATGCAACAATTATAGCATAAATCCTCATGAAATTGCATTAATTCACATATGGTTGATTAAATCAAAGGAATCATGAAAATCTACCCAATTGGCTTGCTTATGGCTCAAGAAAGTGCATAATTCAAGTGAAAACAAAAGAAAAAGACTAGTAAAACTAGGCTAAGATGACTTGTCATCACAACACCAAACTTAAAGCTGCTTGTCCCCAAGCAAGAAATGAATTATTAAGAAGAAAGAATGAAATGGAAGAGGGTGTTCATGCTAGCAGGAAGTTATTGGTAGTTCATGGGGTTTTGTGTGGATATGCAATACTCACTTCTTATTGACTCTTAGGCCTAGAAAGTCTCCTTCAAGCTTCAAGTAACCTACAGCTATGACCTCTCATTATTCCCTTATCCTTGGCTATTACTTTGTTCAAAGCTTTATTTGAGTGTCATGTGTAGCAAGTTCATTTTCTTTTCTGTATACTTGACACATTATTCACCATGGACACTTGGCTCACCTTTCCTTTTAAACATTGATGCCCCAGCACCTTTTTTGGGTTGCTAAATGCCTTGTAATTAGGTTGCTCTTGATAGTGGATTTTCAGCTGATGATCCCGGATTAGTTAATCCAAGTCACCGAGTGTTGAAGCACTCCAAGAGCTTAGTAGTCCAAGCAGATCCTAATACACAGACACCACAGGCATATATTTTTAAGGTTCAAGCTATTGGTGTCCAGCTTTGTTTCTTTTTTTTGTTTTCTTTGATTCTGCCATCTTTTGGCTATTTCTTTTCTTTCTTTCTTTTTGTTTTTCTTTTGAACCAAGGATTTTCTTATTGAGATTCATAGACAGTAAGCCACTCTACACTTAGAATGAGACATTCTAGATCACTTATTCACTAATAGTGAGTTTTTATACAATCACACACATACCACCACTTACTTTTATCATACTTATCTATCAGAGAACTATCTTACTTCACATTCAAACATTTCTTTTATTGATTTAAAGATGCAGGGGACAGAACATGCTCTTAGTCAAGTGGAAGTAAACACACAAGCACAATCTTAAACTAGCTTACTTGTTTCAAAAGGAAATTAACTCTGTTTAAACTAAATGAACACTTTAGCAGAACACACACAAAACATTTCTCAACAGCAAAGGTTAGTGTATATACAACCTATTGGTTTGCAGTTCTTCTGTGCGTCCTTCTGTTGTACCTATTTTTGAGTCATGATGCCAATTCCTTGCTACTTCCTCTGATTCTACATTTTGACTCCGGGCAAACTTTTATGTTCTTGCTAAATGCTATAGAGTAAGGACTAAAAAGCAATTACATGGTTGAATAATCTGTTTGATTGCTTGAGACTAGCAATATGCAGGAAGTTAAAAGGTGTTTCTGAATGAGGTCTTGGTGGAACACCAAACTTAGAATCCTACCTTCTTTCTTAATTGTTTTTGGTGTGTAACACCAAACTTAGTTCCCTGCAATGCATGTCAATTATCAATTTTTATTTGAAAAAGCTATGAAAAGAAAACTACCTCAGGTTGGGTTGCCTCCCAACAAGCGCTCTTTTATTGTCATTAGCTTGACATTTTTCCATTCTTTTCAAGAGGGCTGTAGGTTCTGGACCTCTTTCTCCTTGTCCCATTGTCCTCAACTTTGCTCTGTGACCATTTACTGTGAATTGATTCTTTGTTGCCTCATCAAGCAGTTTCAATACTTCCATAGGGAAGAACCTTTGTCACCAAGTATGGCCCAGTCCACTTAGACCTTAGTTTGCCAGGGAAAAGTTTAAGCCTTGAATTGTACAAGAGCACTTGCTGTCCTGGCTTGAACTCCTTCTTTGTGATCTTCTTGTCATGCCACCTCTTAGCTCTCTCCTTGTATATCTTGGCACTTTCATAAGCTTCTAGCCTGAATTCATCCAATTCATTTAGTTGTAACAGCCTTTTCTCTCCTGCAGCTTGGGAGTCAAGGTTGAGGAGTTTAGTAGCCCAAAAAGCTCTATGTTCAAGCTCTACAGGGAGGTGGCAGGATTTGCCATACAGAAGCTGAAAGGGTGACTTGCCAATAGGAGTTTTAAAAGCTGTCCTATATGCCCATAATGCATCCTCTAGCTTTCTAGCCCAATCTTTTCTTGTGATTCCCACTGTTTTCTCTAGATCTTCTTCAATTCCCTATTTGCTAATTCAGCTTGGCCGTTAGTCTGAGGGTGGTATGGTGTGGCTACCTTGTGGATTACTCCATATTTGTGGAGAAGTTTTTTCCATCTGTTTGTTGCAAAAGTGACCCCCACCATCACTAACAAGCCCCTTGGGTACTCATATCTTGTGAAATGTGTTTTTTTAGGAATTGAAAGACAATTTGTGCATCACAGGTAGTTGTGGCTATTGCTTCCACCCACTTTGAGACGTACTCCACTGCTACCAAGATGTATCTGAAAGAATAGGAAGGAGGAAAGGGTCCCATGAAGTCAATTCCCCATAGATCGAACAATTCTAACTCCAAGATGAAGTTTTGAGGCATCTCATTTCTTCTTGTTAACCCTCCTGTTTTCTGACATTTATCACATTGGTGAACATATTCTCTGGCATCTTTGAAGATGGTTGGCCAATAGAAGCCACTTTGTAGTACTTTAGCAGCTGTTTTTTCTGGGCCAAAGTGTCCACCATAAGCTGACCCATGACAATGCCACAAGATATCCCTTATTTCACTCTCGGGAATGCACCTTCTAATTACTCCATCAGAGCATCTTTTAAATAGGAAGGGTTCATCCCTGAAAATTTCCTTGCTTCATTGATTACCTCTTCACTTGTTGCTTAGAAAACTCTTGAGGTATCTTTCCTTCCACTTTGTAGTTGGCTATGTCAGCAAACCAAGGTGTTTGCTGGATCTGCATGAGGTGTTCATCTGGGAAGCTTTCATTCACGGGTTGAGAAGCCTTTTGAGTTGTTTCATGTGGTACCCTTGACAATGATCAGCAACCTTGTTTTCAGTGCCCTTCCTATCTCTTATCTCAATGTCAAATTCTTGTAGGAGCAATATCCACCTGATGAGTCTTGGTTTAGCATCCTGCTTTGACATCAAATATTAAGTGCAGCATGCAGTATAAACCACAACTTTAGATCCTATCAAGTATGATCTAAACTTATCAAATGCATACACTATAGCTAGCAACTCCTTCTCTGTTGTGGTGTAATTTCTTTGGGCATCATTTGAGTTTATGTTTTAAGGTTTCAAAAGCATGCCAGCAAACTTCATCAAACACAAAGGATTATCAAGCATTAACAAATTACTTAAAGGTTTGGCTATTTTTGAAAAGTCCTTGATAAACCTTCTATAAAATCCGGCATGTCCCAAGAAACTTCTAACAGATTTCACATTAATTGGTGCAGGGAGTTTTCTATTATTTCAACCTTTGCCTTATCAACCTCTATCCCTTTTCTTGAAACTTTATGGCCAAGGACAATCCCTTCGGTACCATGAAATGGCATTTTTCCCAATTTAAAACCAAATTAGTTCTTGGCATCGTTTTCAAGACAAGGTTAAATGGTTCAAGCAAGCATTGAAATTATCACCAAAAACAGAGAATATCCATGAAAACCTCTAGGAAATGGCATTTTTCCCAATTTAAAACCAAATTAGGTTCTTGGCATCGTTTTCAAGACAAGGTTAAATGGTTCAAGCAAGCATTGAAATTATCACCAAAAACAGAGAATCATCCATGAAAACCTCTAGAAATTTTTCGACCATATCAGAAAAAAATGGAGAGCATACACCTTTGAAATGTGGCAGGGGCGTTGTAAAGTCCAAAGGGCATCCTTCGGATGCAAAGACTCCAAATGGGCATGTAAAAGCAGTCTTCTCTTGGTCCTTGGGGTCCCGGTATGCAAAGACTCCAAATGGGCATGTAAAAGCAGTCTTCTCTTGGTCCTTGGGGTCCACACATATGATTATACCCAGAAATCCATCCAAAAAGCAATAATAGGCGTGACCGGCCAACCGTTCCAACATCTGATCAATGAATGGAAGAGGGAAATGGTCCTTTCTGGTGGCATCATTCACTCTTCTATGTCTATGCAACTCCTCCACCCAGTTACTGTTCTAGTAGGGATCAATTTTTTTTTCATTGGTGATGACCGTCATTCCTCCTTTCTTTGGTACAATCGAACCGGGCTCACCCATGGGCTGTCAGATATTGGAAAAATTATCCCTGCATTCTACAACTTCATTACTTCTTTCTGGACAACTTCCTTCATTGTGGGATTTTAGCTTCTTTGAGGTTGAACTACTGGTTTGGAATTGTCTTCCAAAAGGATTTTATGCATACACACTGTGGGGCTGATTCCTTTCAGATCATCAATGGTCCACCCTAAAGCATCTTTGTGAGCCTTGAGCACATTAAGAAGCTCTCCTTCTTCCTTCTTTGTCAGGGATGAATTAATGATCACTGGAAAACTCTCTGATATCTAGAAATGCATATTGAGATGGAGAGGTAGTGGTTTTAGTTCCTGTTTCCGTACTTCTTCCTTCTTGTCTTGTTTCTCATCTTGCTTAATGAAGGTCTCAGCTACTTGTTCTCTGTTGCCTCTTGATTTCCTTCTTGCTCCTGAGAACTTTCTTCCAACATTTCTTCCACCAGACTCTCTATCATATCCACTTTTACGTAGTCTTCTTGCTCCGGGATGTTGCATTGACTTGAAAACATTTATGATCATTTGTTCATTATGGACTCTGAAGATCATTTCCCTTTCTACATCAATGATGGCTTGCTGTGTGTAGAAATGGCCTTCCTAAAATGATTGAGTCACTTCCTTCCTCTTCAGTATCCAAAATCCTGGTGGGTTTAAGCTCTTCTATATCAGCGTTCTCATCATCGAAAGAGGCATTAAATTGATGCTGGCACCAAGGTCACAGAGAGCTTTATTGAGAATTGTTTGCCAATGGTGCATGATACTACAAAGCCCCCCGGATCCTTGAGTTTTGGTGGAATCCCGTTGAATCACAGCACTGCATTCCTCGGTGAGTAATACGACTTCCTTCTCGTCCACCTTCTTTTCTTGTTGATAAGCTCCTTTAAGAATTTGGCATACAGAGGCATTTGTTCAAGTGCTTCCGCCAAGGGATATTGATTTCCAGCTTCTTGAAGGTTTCAAGGAACTTGTGGAAATGTTGGTCCTTAACCTCTTTGTTGATCTATGAGGGTATGGCAATGGAGGTGTGATGCTTTTTCCTATGTGCTGCTGTCCCTGAGTCATTTCCTTTGAGCTATGTGATTGGTTGTCCTGCTTTTTGAGTTTCTCAGTGCTTTGTTTGGCACCACAACTTGCTCCTTAGCTTCCTTTGGTTGCTTCTCATCCCCTGTTGGTTCTTTGATGCTCTCCGTTTGCTTCTTTGTGTGTCATTATGCTCATCAATGTTCTTCCACTCCTTAATTGTATTGCCTGCATTCCTCCTTGGGATTTGGGATTGTGTCACTGGGCAGTGAGCTTGAAGGTCTCTCACCAGAGATTTGCTTGGAGATTCGCCCGATCTGCCTCTCTAGGCTTTTTATTGATGCTTCTTGGTTTTGGTTGCCATTTCTTGGTATTTCATCATTTTGTCCATAAAGGTCTCCAGGTTTGTGAGTCTTTGGGATTCAGGTGGTGCTTGTGGTGGGTTGTGAGTTGTAGGTGGTGGATGGTGGGCATTTTGGTTAATGGGTTGATTATTGGATTGGTACTGGTTGAGGTTGGGTAGTTGTTTTGAGGTTTTCTGTAGGTGTTTTGGTTGGTTTGATGTTGGTTGTAATTTTGGTTGTTTCTTGGACTGTTTTGGTTTGAGTTCCTCTGCCATGGCTGTTGGTTTTGGTGTGAGTGTCTCCCATCTGAGGTTGGGGTGATTCTTCCATGAGGGGTTGTAAGTATCACCATAGAACTCATTTGGATTAGAATGCATGTACGGACTTGTTCTTGCTGTTGCTCTTCTTGAACTTCTTCATTTTGCCCCATGTGGTGATGGTTGGCTGGTGCTCACTGCCGAAACTTGGAGGCTATCAATCCTCTTGGTCATTTGCTCAAATTGTTGTTGGATTTGCTGCTGCATGAGTTGTTTTGAGCTAGGATTGAATCCACTCCTTCTAGCTCCATTACTCCTCTTCTTTGTGATGGTTGGCGGTTTCTTTGATGAGCAAAGAATATTGGTTGTTGGCCACCATATCAATGAGTTCTTGGGCCTCCTCTGCAATTTTCATGAGTTGCAAGGAACCTCCAGCTGAGTGATCCAAGGATTCCTGAGACTTCAGTGTCAAGCCTTCATAGAAGTTTTGCAGCTTCTCCCATTCATTAAACATGGTAGGGGGACATTTTCTGACTAGAGCCTTGTATCTCTCCCATGCCTCATAGATGGGTTCAGTCTCCATTTGTGTGAATGTTTGTACCTCGGCTTTCAACCTTATAACCCTCTGTGGTGGATAAAACTTGGCAAGGAACTTGGTTACCAAATCATCCCAATTGTTAATGCTGTCCCTTGGAAATGATTCCAACCACTGAGTGGCCTTGTCCCTGAGAGAGAATGGGAATAGCATCAGTTTGTAACTGTTAGGAGGCACTCCATTAGTTTTGACAGTGTTGCATATTCTCAAAAAGGTGGATAAGTGTTGATGCGGGTCTTCAAGTGATCCTCCACCAAAAGAGCAATTATTCTGAACCAAAGTGATGAGTTGTGGCTTAAGTTCAAAATTGTTTGCATTGACATTTGGGGCCAAGATGCTGCTTCCACAATGTCTAGGATTGGCAAAGGTATAGGAGGCCAAAACTCTCCTCTGAGGTGGGTTGCCATTGTTGTTGTTTGTTCCACCTGGCGGATTGGTTGAGTGTTCCTCCATATCTTGAAATTCTTCTTCGGATTCCTCTTCTCCAACAATATTCTTCCCTCTTTCAGCTCTTCTTAACCTCCTGAGAGTTCTTTCGTCAGTTTCATGAAAAGTGGGTGTGGTTCTGCTTGTACCTGACATACAAGCATAACAAGATAAATTCACAAACCAATGTTTCAATTCACTGTCAAATTGAGGTTTTGGTTAGTTTAAACAATAAATCAAACAGTTAGTGGGTTAGTCAAAAATTAAGAAAAAGTGCTCGATCTAAATTACCACCTCACTTAATCATTGTCAATCTAATCAATCCCCGGCAACGGCGCCAAAAACTTGATGGGATATTTTGTGTGGAAAAATGAATTTCTCCCAAAAATACACCAATCTAACCGGCAAGTACACCGGGTCGCATCAAGTAATAAAACTCACGGGTGTGAGGTCGATCCCACAGGGATTGAAGGATTGAGCAATTTTAGCTTAGTGGTTGAATTAGTCAAGCGAATCAAGATTTGGTTGATTGATTGGTGATTGGCAGAATTTAAATTGCATTGAAAGTAAAGGGAATGGGAAATTGGCATGAATTTAAAGAGAACAAAATTAAAGTGCTGAATCTTAAGAAACAAGAAATTAAGTGGCAGAAACTTAAAGAGCAAGAAATGTAAATTGCAAGAATCTTAAATGGCAAGAAATGTAAATGACTTGAAATGTAAAGGGGATTGGGACTTGGATTTGCAGGAATTAAACAAAGAGAAGTTGAATTGCATCAACAGAAGAGTAAATTGGAATTGGGGTTTGGATCGGATTTAAAACAGGAAAGTAAATGAACAAGTGAAGCAAGAAACAGAGAATTGAAATGGGAAAATTAGATCTCAGGACCCAGAGACTAGAAAACTAAGTCTAGATCTCAATGCCTTCCTAGATCCAACAAGAACATAGTAAAAGAATTGTAAATTGCAAAGAAATAGAAGAAGAACAATTAACAGAGAACTAAATTCAATTAAGCCGTAAAAAGAGATCCAAGGATGATTGAAACAGAATTCCTTCAATTCTCCAACCCAAGATCCAAGACAATTGTAATTGAAATTAAAAGCAATAAAACTAAGAGGAAGAGAATGGAATTCTCCTTCCCCAAACTAAGAAACTAAAGATCACTCTCTGTAACTAAAATAAAAGGAAAGCTCTATGAAAAATTCTAAAAAGGGAACTCCCCGAATAACTTGAATTCTAGCCTATTTATACACTTTCTTCAATTGATCTTCAAGCCTTGAGTTGGGCCCTTACTCTTGGTGGAATTGGGTTGAAAGAGGCCTTGGTTAATTGCTCTTGAAGTTTGGAGAGAAACCCAAGTGAACCATGTGATCCGGATTTGATTTTTGCAAAGTTGGATTCAAAGTTTGAGTTGAAGTTAGGGGGCTAACTTTAAGGCCAACTTTTCATATCAGCAAATCAATTTTTCTGGTGCCAAAGTTGGCCTTCAAGTTTGGGGTCTAACTTGAGCGCAAACTTTGGCCCTTCCTTAAACACAATTGGCGCCAACGTTAGCTTCCAAGTTTGGGGGCTAACGTTGGCGCAAACTTTGGCCACCCCTGGGAGAAATTGACATGCCAACGTTAGCCTCCAAGTTTGGGGGCTAACGTTGGCGCAAACTTTGGCCACCCTGGAGCATAAATTCTCATGCCAACGTTAGCCTCCAAGTTTGGGGGCTAACGTTGGCGCAAACTTTGGCTACCCTGGGTGAGAATTGTCATGCCAACGTTAGCCTCCAAGTTTGGGGGCTAACGTTGGCACAAACTTTGAGTGGCCCAGGGAAGAAAATTCAACTTCTCAAGTTAGCCTTCAAGTTAGGGGGTTAACTTTGAGGCTAACTTTGCACCAAAAGTTTGTGCCAAAGTTTGAGGGCTAACTTCAACTCCAACTTTATGTTTCCTGGTTCAAATTCACTTGTTTCATTGTCTCCTCTTTGCTTCTAGCCGTTCCTTCTTTCTTCCACTTTTCTCCAAGCTTTCTTCACCTATCATAAATCAACCAAACACATCAAAGCTATTCTCAAAATCATGAGATGTTCAATCTATCATAATATGCAACAATTATAGCATAAATCCTCATGAAATTGCATTAATTCACATATGGTTGATTAAATCAAAGGAATCATGAAAATCTACCCAATTGGCTTGCTTATGGCTCAAGAAAGTGCATAATTCAAGTGAAAACAAAAGAAAAAGACTAGTAAAACTAGGCTAAGATGACTTGTCATCAATCACCATGCTTCACCAACTCACCCGAAAACTCTCCCCCAATTATTCTTCCTTGTTTCACAATCTTTAGTCTTTTGATTACCCATACCATCCTCACTCCTCATATCTCTTGCAATCACTTTCAAACCTTCATTTCTTACCTTATAAACTCAACAATCTAAGCTTCTCTTACTTACACTTCATGTATGCTTGAGGACAAGCATTGCTTTAAGTTTGGTGTTGGGAAGATTCGACCATCACAATCCAATGGCCTCATCAACACGAGCTAGGAAGAAGAAGGATAAGCAACCCATGCAAGAGCAATCCACATTTGATGAAAGAAGGTTCAAATCTGAATACCATGAACGCATCTTCAATTGGATGATGACTAGAGACATTGTCCCGGAGGTGCCTTTCAAACTAAAAGATGAAGAATACCCGGACATACACAAAGTGATTAGAAAAAGGGGATGGGAGCTTCTATGTGACCAACCCCAAGTTGTAAGTATGCTTCTCATCCATGAGTTCTATGCCAATGTCATAAAGAAAGATGAGGAGGAAGAACCATACTTGAGTTATGTACGAGGAGTGGTAGTTCCATTTAGCCCAGACACCATCAATGGAGTGCTAAAAACCATACCAAAACGGTTCAAGCAACCTAGCTATGAGGAGAGAATCAAATATGACCCAAGGTGTGTAGATGTTCTAAGTGATTTATGTAAAGTAGGCACAGACTGGGTGTTGGACTCACACAGACAACCACTCAAACTCAGAAGGGGTGATCTCATACCTCAAGCAAAAGGATGGCATGACATAGTGAGAAGATCATTAATCCCTACCTCAAACAACTCAGAGTGACATTGAACAGAGCTATAATGATTCATTGTATAATGAAAGGAGGGGGATAGATGTGGGAGAAACCATAGCCCAGAACATCATCAGCATAGCCGAAGGTGTCCAAAGAGACGGCTGGCTAGGATATCCTAGCACTATCTTGCGTTTATGTGAAGAAGCTGGAGTGCCACTTGAAGAATTTGATTCCACAGACATAGTCTCCACCGGGAAACCCATCACCAAGAAGTTAATGGAGTATCTCACCACAACCCAATTAGAAAGGCAACCTTTAGCAAGAAGAAAGAGGAGAAAAGAAACAAGGCAAGAGGAGGAGCAAGGAGAAGAATGGGAGCAAAGAGAAGGGAACAGCAAGACGAGAGAGAAGAACCAGCTGCATTAAGCATGAATCAACTTCAAGCTGCGTTAGAAGGAATCTCCGAGCAATACTCACAAATTCAAAGAAGCCAAAATGAGCAAGCTCAACAACAAAGAGATCTTTGGCAATTGATGGATCAACAAAGAGGAGCCCAAGCTCAATGGATGGAGCAGCAGAGGGAATATCAAACACACATGATGGAACTTCAACAAGAGCAATATACTAAGATGTACGAAGCCATCAACAACTCAACCGCTGAATATGAAAAATCCATGAATAAAGTAATTCAAGAGCAGGTTCAGTTGAGGAGAGCAAGCTCAACAAAGGGAGCTTTTCCATAGGATGGAGGCTAGGCAAAACGCCTTGCAGAACGACTACAATGAGAACAGAATATTCAAAGAGGCTAGACACAGAGACAGGATTGATTATGATATACTCACCCAAGAAAAACTCAGCTACATCTGTGGATCACTCCCAGTGCTCAACCCAAAAATCCAAACATTCAATGAAGCACACAATATATTAGAGGAGCAGGAGATTGCAAGGGTGCAATTTAATGCTCAAAGGCTAAAAGATAGGATGGTGAGCTCAGGGATATGGAAGAAAATAGATGATGACTCAACAACAAAACAACAAGGAGAAATGAGAAGCAAGAAAAAGCAAGATCCAAAAGGCAAAGGAAAGCAAGGAGAATCAAGCAAAGGAAAGGAACCCAAAGCTTAAAGGTGGTGAAGTTTCTTTTAGTATTTCAATAAATAAAGAAGATGTATATCTGAGACATGATATACCTTCTAAGATCCCCCTTTTATGCATTTATTTCCTTTTGTTTATGTTATGCATTCTAATGTTTACATCATGTTTGAAATGCATGTTTGTCCTAAGTCCTTTTATTTGATGATTGAATAAAAGATGGAATTCAAACAAGAACAGAGAGAAATTTGGCTTAGAAAGAATGAAGTTGTTTCTTAGAAAATGATAGTATACATGGTTTCTTTGTAAATAAATCAAGGTTCAAGAATTCAAAGGATGTTTGTTTATACAAGACTAGTTGGTTAAAAGAAACAAGGCTCAAGAAACTCAAAGCACAAGAGTCCTTAACGAAAAAAAAAAAAGAAAAGAAAAGGAAAAAAATGAAAAGCTAGGCATCAATGACTAAATTTGGATATGTGTCTGTGGTGATTGATGTTAGGAGACATACTTGGGCTAGTAAATCCGAGGGGTGCTTCATCACCCGATAACTTGAGTTAACTAACTCGGGATTATCGATTGAAAACCCACTTCAAGAGTAGCTCCATAACAGAACATTTAACAACCCAAAGAGGTGTTGGACCACTATCCAAGTACAATCCCAAAGTTATATGCCTATGGTAGAATGTGTTAAGGAGAGAGGCTTGAGCTAGTAAATCTTTAAGAGTGTTTTAACACTTAACAACTTAAACCAACTGGTTTGGGATTGTTGGTTGAAAGCTTATGCTAAAAAGCCGCCTTAAGACAAGATATTTAGCTCAATTAAAGCAAAGGAAACTGGAAAGCAAAGAATCAAGTTAAGGATTAGGTGCTAGGGTATGAAAAAAGAGGAGTCTAATAAATCTAGCTAGTCTGGTATTAAAGCAAGCATTTTAATAAAGAAGTAAATGAGCCCTTGATCATTTGCATTGAATAAATGGCTACACAACTAAGGATGATAGACTTCTTGAAAGGAATTCCTCTCTGTTTAAATATGTGTGCATCTTAAATTCTGTTATCAAATCATTTTCTATTGCTTGAGGACAAGCAACATTTTAAGTTTGGTGTTGTGATGCATTCGCATATTTACCATTTTACTTAGTTAGTTTAGTTAGTTTTAGCTTAGCTTTATTCATTTTCTTTGAAATAAATAGACAAATTTGTGAACTTTCCTCCATGCATCCATAAACCAAGAATTAAGTGAAAATTGACATAATCCATGCAAATGATTCAAGAAGTTTATATGCAAGTTAAGGTGAATGATTTCCTTGAAATTTAATGCATGAGATGGCAAAACTTTGAGAAAAGCTCTTTGGTTTATGATAGGTGATGAAGCAAGAAGACAATGATGCAAGGAAATCTTGGAGCAAGAAGGAGATGCACGTTGCCAACTTGATCCTCAAGTTGGCAATGCCCATTTGATGTAACCAGGATGAGAGAGCACGTTGGCAACTTGGTCTCCAAGTTGCCAACGCCCAAATTGGTGCTGCCAGGAGGAGTAGCACGTTGGCAACTTGGAAACCAAGTTGGCAACGTGCTAGTGCATGATCAGCAGAATTTGCAGCCTGACCTTCCCCTCTTCAAGGATGAATATCTTGAACCACAAGGATCCAATTGGCATGATTCCAATTGCGTTGAGAAGCTGACATCAAGAGCTTTCCAACGATATACAATAGTCCATAATGTGGCAAGGAATGGAAGCTCAAATCAGAGGGAAACTTAAGCCCCAAGAGCAAGGAAATGAAGCATTGCAAGTTGCCAACTTGAGGACCAAGTTGGCAACGCCAGAAGCCACCAGGGGAAGATGTTAGCACGTTGCCAACGCCAACACCAAGTTGGCAACGCCAGGAGCCACCAGGGGAAGATGTTAGCACGTTGCCAACGCCAAGACCAAGTTGGCAACGCCCAAGCCAAGAAGAAAAGAGATGTTGGCACATTGTTGCTGGCGTGTTTGCCAACAACGTGGGCAACAACGCCCAAGCAGAGAAGAGAGGAGAGCCTAGCGTTGTTGCTGGCGTGTTTGCCAACAACTTGGGCAACAACGCCCAGGCAGCTCGAGGATGCTCCCTTCAAGAACGTGTATCTTGAGCTGGAAAACTCCAAATGAGGTGAAATCAGTGGCATTGGAAAGTAAACATCAAGAGCTTTCCAACCATATATCACAGTATGAAATTGGAGTTCATTTGAAGGTTCAAATGTTAGCTTCATTTAGAGCCTCAAACATGGAAAGCATTGTTACTGGCATGCTCACCAAGTTGCCAACGCCAACACCAAGTTGGCAACGCCCAAGCAGAGAAGAAAGGGGCAGCATCTAGCACGTTGCCAACGCCCAGAGCACGTTGCCAACGCCCAGGAGCTTCCAATGGGCGTTGTTGCTGGCGTGTTTGCCAACAACTTGGGCAACAACGCCCAGCCCAGGCAGCCTGACCTCCCTCTCTTCAATGACTTATATCTTGAGCTAGAGAACTCCAAATGAGATGCTTCCAATTGCATTGGAAAATAGACATCAAGAGCTTTCCATCCATATATCATAGCATGGGATTAGAGTTCATTTGAAGATTCAAGAGCCAGCTACAATTAGAGCCAGCTACAATTAGAGCCTCAGAAACACTGGGCGTTGTTGCTGGCGTGTTTGCCAACAACTTGGGCAACAACGCCAGACAGCCTGACCATACCCTCTTCAAAGGAGCATAACTTGAGCTATAGAGATCCAATTGAGGTGCTTCCAGTTGCATTGGAAAGCTGACATTCAGAGCTTTCCAACCATGTATAATTGTCTATAGTAAAGCATGAAATTGAAGCTCGAGCAAGAGGCAACTTTAAGCATCAAAACTGAATTCAGAGAAGGCCAAAACACTTAGCAACAATTTGGGCTGGGAACGCCCAAGCCCAGGAAATTCCATGCACGTTGCCAACGTGCATAAAGCTGGCGTTGTTGGCAACAACGCCCATTTTGGGCCAGAATCTGTGAAGAGATGACTCTTGTTCTCTACACCCTTTTCAAAGGCAACTTCTTCCTTCATTGGACCAGTAACTCAACAATGGAAAAAGCCCACATTACCAACCACTTGAGGACCTCCAAATGAGTCTTAGGAGTAGTATAAATAGACTTAAACTTTGTACTTGGGGGACTCTTCTTCCACTTTTTAGAGACTTTTACTTTTACTTTGACACTGAGATTATTTTTCACTTTCGGGAGGATACCCGAAAGCTATTTTGTTTCTCTTGCAACTTTCAAATTTCAGTTTTAAGAACTTCTTCTTCTTCATTCTTCATTTCTTCTCTATTAAATTTGAATGTTTATCTTTGCAATTGTTGTTGAATTTAGAGCTATGATTCACTAAACCCCACCTTCATTAGGGGGATGAGCTCTGTTTATTTGAATGGGTTGACAACAATTCTTCTCTTTCTCAATTCAAGTGGTTCATCCAAGAGGAAACTCTTGTTCTTCACAGATTCAATTACATTCGAGAGAAGGATTGAATCTATATGAATTGTATGGTGAACTTGAGAAAAAATCCATAGAATTCAGTTTAGAGTTATCCTTTCATGATTTCTTTGATCAATACACTTTGGGTTGGTATGTGAGATGTAACCTCCCTTGGTTGAGATCCTGGAAGTTGTGTGGCTTTGGATTAGAAATTGAGCTTCACCTCTTCTCATGACCAATTAGATCACGAGAGTGGCAATTGATTGTTGAGAGAAATTGGATTGCCAAGAGATTGGGATCCAATTATTCATAATCTGCCATGGATCTATACCCATGATTGAGAAGGAGTTGAACCAAGTCAATCCATGATAATTACATCTCTGATCCCTAATGATCTCTCCATCATTAATTCTCATCTCTTTTGTTCTTTAGTTATTCCGAATACCCACTACCCAATTCCCTTTTCTTTCTTGCAATTTATCATTCTGTCACTTATATTCTGCTTCCTACTTCTTGCAATCTTTTCCTCTGCTCTCTAAATTCTGCAACATTTACTTTCTTGCAATTTACTTTTCATGTCATTTAAGTTTCTTGCACTTTAATTTTTCAGCTATTTACTTTCATATTCTTCCTTTATTCTAGTTCTTTAAATTCCTTGTCATTTAATTTTCTGCAAGTACATTCAAAAATCAATTCTCATGAAATCCAGATTATGTTTGCTTGATTAAATATACCATTTAACTAAAATTGCTTAATCTACCAATCTCCGTGGGATCGACCTCACTCTTGGTGAGTTTTATTACTTGATACGACCCGGTATACTTGCCGGTTGTATACGTGAATTTTAATTTTCACGTATCAGTAATTGATGCTCAGAGCCTTGGGCCATAAGGGAGTGCTTTTGCACTTGAGCCTAGCCTTGACTTCTAAGTGTTTTGTTTTCAAGCATTTGGCTCGATACATAAACCCATAAGCACTTAGCAAATAAATTGCCATTGGTACTCAGAGCCTTCAGCTTTCTCATTCTTTCCCTTTTTATTTTATTCAAAATTATGTTTTTTTTTTCGCTTCTTGGATCAAAAGATGTCTGAGAATCTCCACAATACTTCTTTGAATTCTATTTCCTGCCTATGAGCTCCCATGCAGGTTTCACAAACATGTAACCTCAATACACATTCTTACAACCAGAACCACCACTTCCCTTAATCTTTTGCTTACCTCACGATAAATTTTTGATTCATCAATCCTTCTCTTCAAAGAAATGCTTTCTATTCGTATTTTTTTCAAACCATGGGTGCAAGCAAAATTTTAAGTATATGGTGCTATGATATACCAATCATCTTAGTTATTGACTATAAGGAAATTATACTAAACAGGGATACAATATCACTTTCAATCATAACAATTTTGAGTATAAGACAGTCACTTAACAATACAACCTGTTGTTGGAGTTCACTTGCTTCACCCCTTCTCAGCACCATTGTTGATCTTTGCATCCCTCTTTGTCTCTTTGGTTGATGGTGCTTAATCCTTCATTAGATTCAAGTGACTGCCTACAATAAACTTTGAAAGTTGCTTGTTCCCCAAGCACTTGAAAGATGGTCAGCAAGCATGAATTATTGTGGGCTTTTGAACTTACTTTGGTGTGAGAACACCAAACTTAGTACCTTGCCAATAGTTCTCATGCATCAAATTGACCATATGTGGAACTCTTTTTCTTTGCTAAAGGCAATAAGACTAAAAACTAGAAAATAGACATTGGTTAAGTAGTTTCTCTGATTGCTTGGAGATAGCAACCCTTTATGCAGAAGGTGAGAATGTGTTTTTAAATGAGATTTTTGGTGGAACACCAAACTTAGCATTCTTCATTCTCCCTTTGTTTTGGTGTGCAACACCAAACTTAGCTCCTTGCAATATAGATAAGACTACTTAGCCTTTTTATTAAATGGAAAGAGAACTACCTCAGGTTGGGGTGCCTCCCAACAAGCGCTTCTTTATTGTCACTAGCTTGACATTCTCCATCCTCTGATCATGGAAGTAGAGAATTCTGTTGCCTTTGAGTTTTTCCTCTTACTGTGGGTTTTCCTTCCTCTATTTCTTCTTGAGTAACTTCTCTGTGGTGCTTCTCTTTGATCATTATTTCTTTTCCCATATCCTTCTCACTTTCCTCCATGAGTGCTTTCCCTTTCAACCCAGCAGCTTTTCCGCTGTTCTTTGGGTTGTCTTCAGTGTCCCTTAGGGATATATTTGCCTTCTTCTCGCCCATTTCAGCAAGGTGTTGAACCAGTTGTTCCATTTGCCTTTCAACTCTTCTGAGTGAGGCTTCTTGGTTCCTGCTTATCATCTCTTGATTTTTCTTATTTCTTCCTGCTCTAGTGTTGTCATTTCTTGAACTTTCATGAACCTCTCCATTGCCATTTCTAGAACATAGAGTTTTGAAAGTTTAGAATTGGTCGTGGCTGTGTCAACTGTGGTGGTTGATGAAAGTCATTTTGGGCGAGTGGTGAGGTAGGATGGGGTTGGAGGTGTGTGTGTTGGGGTAGTGCTTGATGATTGTTGTTGTGGGGGTGGTTTTTATGCTGGTTTTTGAAGTTGGAGTTGTTGCAGTTGAAGTCCCTTGGTCTTTGATTTTGGTTTTCACCCTCTTTCCAGTTGGATTGAATTCTCCAGGGTGGGATGTACACATCATTCTGAGACTGGTGTTGGGACATGCTAGAGTGACTTTGGTTGTTTGTGATCATGGGTTTGCCTATGTTGGAACTTCTCTGTTCTTGATGTTGGTGCTCCCCCATTCTTATATAAGAATGTGGCTTCCATGGTGGAAATTGTGCATTCACTGTAGTAGAATGTAGGAAATCAATTTGTCTAGCTATTGATTCCAATTGTTGCTGAGTTTGCTGGTGTAACTGTTTGTTTTGATTCATGACTACCTTCACTCCTTCAAGATTCATCACTTCCTTTTCTGAAATTGCATTCTGTGGTTTCTCAAATGAGTGTTGATTATTGACTCTTTTGTCATTGAACTCTGCAGTTCCTTAGCCGGTTGCTGTTGCTTTGAGTAGACCATCTGAGAAGTGATCCACCGCTCTTCTTGTTTCTGAGGTTAATCCTTCATAGAAAGCTTGGAAACCACTTTGTCACTTGCTTTTTTGTATCTTTCCCATGCTTTAAACAATGGTTCTTCCTCTCCTTGTATGAATGGATGTATTCCCTCTTTCATCTTGATGTTTTGTTGGGATGAGGAAAATTTGGCTAGAAACTTGGCAACCAAATCATCCCAACTAGTGATACTTCCTTGGGGAAAGGTTTCAAGCCATTGTGCTGCTTCATCCCTCAGTGAGAACAGAAATAACAAGAGTTTATAGGTATCATGATTTACACCATTGAGATTAATAGCACCACAAGTCCTCAGAAAAATGGATATGTGCTGTTTCGGATCCTCCAATGGATTTCCACCATAGGAGCAATTGTTCTTGATTAGTGTAATGAGTTGCGGCTTCATGTTGTGGTGTTCTTCTTTCTCAGAAACTCCTTCTTCAATGATATCCTTCCCTCTGGCCTCTTCTTTCCTGTGACATATAATCAACAAACGAAACACACAGTGGTATTTTTGAAAATTGAGTGTAGTCAGTTGAGACAAAACTTCAAACAGTTAGTGGGTTAGTAGAAGCAAATCCTCAAACAGTTAGTGGGTTAGTCAAAATTAAAGAAAAATTGCTTGATCTAAACTACCATCTCACTTAATCATTGTCAATCTATTTCAATCCCCGGCAACGGCGCCAAAAACTTGATGTGCGGAAAACGATCCGACACAAAACTCACCGACAAGTGTACCGGGTCGCATCAAGTAATAATAACTCACATGAGTGAGGTCGATCCCACAGGGATTGAAGGATTGAGCAATTTTAGTTTAGTGGTTGAATTAGTCAAGCAAACAAGTGTTGATTGTGTGAGATTTGTTGACAGGAATTAAATTGCAAAAAATGTAAAGGGGTGTGGGTGATTTGCAGGAAATTAAAGGGAACAAAAAGAAAAAGAGCTGAATCTTAAAGTGCAAGTAATGTAAATTGCAGAAACTTAAAGTGCAAGAAATATAAATGACTTGAAAAATAAAGGGGAAGTGGGATGTGGGATTGCAGAAATTAGACAAGAAAAGTAAAATTAAACAAGCAGAAGAGTAGATGATGGATTCAATTCAACCAGAATTCAGATTAAAAGGAAAAATAAGCTTGATGCAGCAATTAAACAAGGAAATTAAAATGGAAATCAATAGATCTCAGGACCCAAGAGACTAGATAGCCAAGTCTAGATCTCACTGCCTTCCTAGATCCAAATTCTGAAAATAGTTGCAAGAAAATTTAAGATCAAGCAGTGGAATAAAGGAATTCAAATATCAATTTCTCAAATGTGCAGTAGCTCAAAACAGAGAGAAATCTCAAGGTGAGATTGAGACAGAATTTCCTCAATTCTCAACACCCAAGACTCAAATAAAGCTTTGCAGGAAAGTAAACAAGAAAACCCAGAGGAAGAGAATTCAATTCTCCTCCCAGAAACTCTATAAAATGCCAAGTAAGCTCTCAAACTCCTCAGCAAAAATCACAATTCAAAAGTTCTCGAAAAACTTAAATTCTAATCTATTTATACACTCTCTTCTAATGATCTTCAAGCCTTGAATTGGGCCTTGGCCTTGATGGAATTGGGTTGATAGTAGCCTCCGTTGATTGCTCTTGGTGTTGGGAAGAAATCCACTTGTGAACCGGGCCATGCAACTTTCACGTTTGAGCCAACGTTTGAGGCAAACTTTGACTCAAACGTTGCTTGTGAGAAATTATGCAGCCAAGCCCATTTGCTGTCATCCACGTTTGGCTCAACGTTCGAGGTCAAACGTGAGCTCAAACATGGATCCTCCCAAGCTTCTTTTTTGGCCAACGTTTGGCCTAACGTTTGAGGCAAACGTTGGCGCAAACGTGGCTCAACAATCATCATCAATCAGGGGTCTCTTCCTTGCTAAGATATAGCCAACGTTTGACCTCACGTTTGAGGCAAACGTTAGCGCAAACGTTGCATGCTTCCAGGATGCCATTTTCCTTCATTTTGGCGCCAACGTTTGACCTCACGTTTGAGGCAAACGTTGGCGCAAACGTTGCCTCCCTCCCCTGCTTTCTTTCAACCAACGTTTTCCTCAACGTTTGAGGCAAACGTTGGCGCAAACGTTAGCCTCCCCAGGGTGTTGATTTCAGCCAACGTTTGCCTCAACGTTTGAGGCAAACGTTGGCGCAGGCGTTGCTTCTCCCAGGGACTTGCTTTCATCTTCTTGCAACCTCCTTCCAAGCTTGTTTCACCTATCATCAATCAATCAAAAACATCAAAGCTATGCTTCAAATCATGAGATTGTTTCTCTTCCATAATATATGACAATTATAGCACAAAATCTCATGAAAATGCATCATTTATACATGATTGATTGAGTCAAAGATAACATGAATTTCAACCCAATTGGCTTACTTATGGCTTAAGAAAGTGCATAAAACTAAATGAAAACAAAGAAAAAGACTAGTGAAACTAGGCTAAGATGACTCGTCATCAATTATTAAATGTTTTTTATTTAAATAATAAAAAAATAAAGTCCAGCAATATCTAGTAAACAACATGTCTGTAAATTTATTATTTTTAATATTTAAACTAAAAAATATTTTTTTCTAATTGTAAAAAAATAAAAAATCAAAAATATCCAAAAATTAAAAATTTTAAATTTTAAATTTTTTAAATAAATTTATTCTTAATTTGTGAACAAGTGCAGCAAAAAAAAGTCAACTGTTTACGTGTAATTTATCCGGTAAATAAAAAAATAAAAAATATTTTTAAAAAATTAAATTTTAAAAAACAAAATTTTTTATTTTGAATTTTTAAATTATATTATTAAATGTTTTCTATTTAAATAATAAAAAAATAAAGTCCAGCAATATCTAGTAAACAACAGATCTGTAAATTTATTATTTTTTAATATTTAAACTAAAAAATATTTTTTCTAATTGTTAAAAGATAAAAAATTCCAAAAATATCCAAAATTAAAAATTAAAAATTAAAATTTTTTAAATTAATTTATTCTTAATTTGTGAACAAGTGCAGCAAAAAAAGTCAACTGTCTAGTGTAGCATTATTCAGCGAATAAAAAATAAAAAATATTTTTAAAAAAATAAAAATTTAAAAAAACTAAATTTTTTAAAGTTGAATTTTTAAATTATATTATTAATTTTTTTATTTGAATAATAAAAATAAAGTCCAGCAATATCTAGTAAACAACAGATCTGTAAATTTACTATTTCTTTATTATTTAATCTAAAAGAATATTTTTTTCTAATTGTAAAAAAATAAAAAATTCCAAAAATATCCAAAAAATAAAAATATTAAAATTTTAAATTTTTTAAATTAATTTATTCTCAATTTGTGAACAAGTGCAGTAAAAAAAGTCAATTGTCTAAGTGTAGCATTATCCGGTGAATAAAAAAATAAAAAATATTTTAAAAAAAATTTTAAAAAATTAAATTTGTTAATTTTTAATTTTTAAATTATATTATTAAATGTTTTTTATTAAAATAATAAAAAAAAAGTCTAGCAATCTAGTAAACAATAGATCTGTAAATTTATTATTTTTTAATATTTAAACTAAAAAATATTTCTTTCTAATTGTAAAAAAATAAAAATTCCAAAAATATCCAAAAAATAAAAAAATTAAAATTTTAAATTTTTTAAACAAATTTATTCTTAATTTGTGAACAAGTGCAGCAAAAAAAGTCAACTGTTTACGTGTAACATTTTCTGGTGAATAAAAAATAAAAAATTTAAAAAACTAAATTTTTTATTGTTGAATTTTTAATTATATTATTAAATGTTTTTTATTTAAATAATAAAAAAATAAAGTCCAACAATATCTAGTAAACAACATATCTGTAAATTTATTATTTCTTTAATATTTAATCTAAAAAATATTTTTTCTAATTGTAAAAAAATAAAAAAATTTCCAAAAATATCCAAAAAATAAAAAAATTAAATTTTAAATTTTTTAAATTAATTTATTCTCAATTTGTGAACAAGTGCAGCAAAAAAGTCAATTGTCTAGGTGTAGCATTATCCGGTGAATAAAAAATAAAAATATTTTTAAAAAAATTAAAAATTTAAAAAAACTAAATTTTTTATTGTTTAATTTTTAAATGATATTATTAAATGTTTTTATTTAAATAATAAAAAAATAAAGTCCAACAATATCTAGTAAACAACAGATCTGTAAATTTATTATTTCTTTAATATTTAATCTAAAAAATATTTTTTTCTAATTGTAAAAAAAAAAAATTTCCAAAATATCCAAAAAATAAAAAAATTAATTTTAAATTTTTTAAATTAATTTATTCTCAATTTGTGAACAAGTGCAGCAAAAAAAAGTCAATTGTCTAGGTGTAGCATTATCCGGTGAATAAAAAAATAAAAAATATTTTTAAAAAAAATTAAAAATTTTAAAAAACTAATTTTTATTTTTTAATTTTTAAATTATATTATTAAATGTTTTTATTTAAATAATAAAAAAATAAAGTCCAGCAATATCTAGTAAACAACAGATCTGTAAATTTATTATTTTTTCATATTTAAACTAAAAATATTTTTTTCTAATTGTAAAAAAATAAAAATCCAAAAATATCCAAAAATTAAAAATTAAAAATTTTAAATTTTTTAAAAAATTTATTCTTAATTTGTGAACAAGTGCAGCAAAAAAAGTCAACTGTTTACGTGTAACATTATCCGGTGAATAAAAAAATAAAAAATATTTTTAAAAAATTAAAATTTTAAAAAACTAAATTTTTTATTTTTTAATTTTTAAATTATATTATTAAATGTTTTCTATTTAAATAATAAAAAAATAAAGTCCAGCAATATCTAGTAAACAACAGATCTGTAAATTTATTATTTTTTTAATATTTAAACTAAAAAATATCTTTTTCTAATTGTAAAAAAATTCCAAAAATATCCAAAAATTAAAAATTTTAAATTTGAAATTTTTTAAATAAATTTATTCTTAATTTGTGAACAAGTGCAGCAAAAAAAAAGTCAACTATTTACATGTAACATTATCCGGTGAATAAAAAAATAAAAAATATTTTTAAAAAATTAAAATTTTAAAAAACTTAATTTTTATTTTTGAATTTTTTAATTATATTTAAATGTTTTCTATTTAATAATAAAAAAATAAAGTCCAGCAATATCTAGTAAACAACAGATTTGTAAATTTATTATTATTTTAATATTTAAACTAAAAAATATTTTTTCTAATTCTAAAAGATAAAAAATTCCAAAAATATCCAAAAATTAAAAATTAAAAATTTTAAATTTTTTAAATTAATTTATTCTTAATTTGTGAATAAGTGCAGCAAAAAAGTCAACTATCTAGGTGTAGCATTATTCAGCGAATAAAAAAATAAAAAATTTTTTAAAAAATAAAAAATTTAAAAAAACTAAATTTTTTATTGTTGAATTTTTAAATTATATTATTAAATTTTTTTTATTTAAATAATAAAAAAAAGTCCAGCAATATCTAGTAAATAACAAATCTGTAAATTTATTATTCCTTTAATATTTAATCTAAAAAAAATTTTTTTCTAATTGTAAAAAGATAAAAAATTCCAAAAATATCCAAAAAATAAAAATATTAAAATTTTAAATTTTTTAAATTAATTTATTCTCAATTTGTGAACAAGTGCAGTAAATAAAAGTCAATTGTCTAGGTGTAGCATTACCTGGTGAATAAAAATAAAAAATATTTTAAAAAAATAAAAAATTTTAAAAAACTAAATTTTTAAATTTTAATTTTTAAATTATATTATTAATAGTTTTTATTTAAATGATAAAAAATAAAGTCTAGCAATATCTAGTAAACATAGATCTGTAAATTTATTATTTTTTTAATATTTAAACTAAAAAATATTTTTTTCTAATTGTAAAAAAAAAAAATTCCAAAAATATCCAAAAAAAAAAAAATTAAAATTTTAAATTTTTTAAACAAATTTATTCTTAATTTGTGAACAAGTGCAGCAAAAAAAAGTCAACTGTTTACGTGTAACATTTTCCGATGAATAAAAAATAAAAAATATTTTTAAAAATAAAAAATTTAAAAAATTAAATTTTTTATTGTTGAATTTTTAAATTATATTATTAAATGTTTTTTATTTAAATAATAAAAAATAAAGTCCAGCATATCTAGTAAACAACAGATCTGTAAATTTATTATTTCTTTAATATTTAATCTGAAAAAATATTTTTTTTAATTGTACAAAAATAAAAAATTTCCAAAATATCCAAAAAATAAAAAATTAAAATTTTAAATTTTTTAAATTAATTTATTCTCAATTGTGAACAAGTGCAGCAAAAAAAAGTCAATTGTCTATGTGTAGCATTATCCGGTGAATAAAAAAATAAAAATATTTTTAAAAAAATTAAAAATTTTAAAAAACTAAATTTTTATTTTTTAAATTATATTATTAAATGTTTTTTTTAAATAATAAAAAAATAAAGTCAAGTAATATCTAGTAAACAACAGATCTGTAAATTTATTATTTTTTAATATTTAAACTAAAAAAATATTTTTTCTAATTGTAAAAAAAAAAAATTCCAAAAATATCCAAAAATTAAAAATTTTAAATTTTAAATTTTTTAAATAAATTTATTCTTAATTTGTGAACAAGTGCAGCAAAAAAAGTCAACTATTTACGTGTAACATTATCCGGTGAATAAAAAAATAAAAAATATTTTTAAAAATTAAAATTTTAAAAAACTAAATTTTTTATTTTTTAATTTTTAAATTATATTATTAAATTTTTTCTATTTAAATAATAAAAAATAAAGTCCAGCAATATCTAGTAAACAACAGATCTGTAAATTTATTATTTCTTTAATATTTAATCTAAAAAATATGTTTTCTAATTGTAAAAAAATAAAAAATTCCAAAAATATCCAAAAAATAAAAATATTAAAATTTTAAATTTTTAAATTAATTTATTCTCAATTTGTGAACAAGTGCAGCAAAAAAAAGTTAATTGTCTAGGTGTAGCATTATCCGGTGAATAAAAAATAAAAAAATATTTTTAAAAAAATTAAAATTTTAAAAAACAAAATTTTTATTTTTTAAATTTTAAATTATATTATTAAATGTTTTTTATTTAAATAATAAAAAAAGTCCAGCATATCTAGTAAATAACAAATCTGTAAATTTATTATTTTTTTAATATTTAATCTAAAAAATATTTCTTTCTAATTGTAAAAGATAAAAAATTCCAAAAATATCCAAAAAATAAAATATTAAAATTTTAAATTTTTTAAATTAATTTATTCTCAATTTGTGAACAAGTGCAGCAAAAAAGTCAATTGTCTATGTGTAGCATTATCCGGTGAATAAAAAATAAAAAATATTTTAAAAAAATTAAAATTTTAAAAAACTAAATTTTTTATTTTTTAAATTATATTATTAAATGTTTTTTATTTAAATAATAAAAAATAAAGTCAAGCAATATCTAGTAAACAAGAGATTTGTAAATATTATTTTTTAATATTTAAACTAAAAAAATATTTTTTCTAATTGTAAAAAAATAAAAAAAAAAATATCCAAAAATTAAAAATTTTAAAAAATAAAAAATTCCAAAAAATCCAAAAAAATTTATTTTAAATTTGTGAACAATTCTTAATTTGTGAACAAGTGCAGCAAAAAAAGTCAACTATTTACGTGTAACATTATCCGGTGAATAAAAAATAAAAAATATTTTTAAAAAAATTAAAATTTTAAAAAACTAAATTTTTTATTTTTTAATTTTTAAATTATATTATTAAATTTTTTCTATTTAAATAATAAAAAAATAAAGTCCAGCAATATCTAGTAAACAACAGATCTGTAAATTTATTATTTCTTTAATATTTAATCTAAAAAATATATTTTCTAATTGTAAAAAAATAAAAAATTCCAAAAATATCCAAAAAATAAAAATATTAAAATTTTAAATTTTTTAAATTAATTTATTCTCAATTTGTGAACAATGCAGCAAAAAAAGTTAATTGTCTAGGTGTAGCATTATCCGGTGAATAAAAAAATAAAATATTTTTAAAAAAATTAAAAATTTTAAAAAACAAAATTTTTTATTTTTTTTTTTATATTATTAAATGTTTTTTATTTAAATAATAAAAAAGTCCAGCAATATCTAGTAAATAACAAATCTGTAATTTATTATTTTTTTAATATTTAATCTAAAAAAATATTTTTTTCTAATTGTAAAAAGATAAAAAATTCCAAAAATATCCAAAAATAAAAATATTAAAATTTTAAATTTTTTAAATAATTTATTCTCAATTTGTGAACAAGTGTAGCAAAAAAAAGTCAATTGTCTATGTGTAGCATTATCCGGTGAATAAAAAATAAAAAATATTTTTAAAAAAATTAAAAATTTTAAAAAACTAAATTTTTTATTTTTTAAATTATATTATTAAATGTTTTTTATTTAAATAATAAAAAATAAAGTCAAGCAATATCTAGTAAACAACAGATCTGTAAATTTATTATTTTTTAATATTTAAACTAAAAAAATTTTTTTCTAATTGTAAAAAATAAAAAATTCCAAAAATATCCAAAAATTAAAAATTTTAAATTTTAAATTTTTAAATAAATTTATTCTTAATTTGTGAACAAGTGCAGCAAAAAAAAGTCAACTATTTACGTGTAACATTATCCGGTGAATAAAAAAATAAAAAATATTTTTAAAAAATTAAAATTTTAAAAAACTAAATTTTTTATTTTTTAATTTTTAAATTATATTATTAAATTTTTCTATTTAAATAATAAAAAATAAAGTCCAGCAATATCTAGTAAACAACAGATCTGTAAATTATTATTTCTTTAATATTTAATCTAAAAAAATATGTTTTCTAATTGTAAAAAAATAAAAAATTCCAAAAATATCCAAAAAATAAAAATATTAAAATTTTAAATTTTTTAAATTAATTTATTTTCAATTTGTGAACAAGTGCAGCAAAAAAAGTTAATTGTTTAGGTGTAGCATTATCCGGTGAATAAAAATAAAAAATTTTTAAAAAATTAAAAATTTTAAAAAACAAAATTTTTATTTTTTAAATTTTAAATTATATTATTAAATGTTTTTTATTTAAATAATAAAAAAAGTCCAGCAATATCTAGTAAATAACAAATCTGTAAATTTATTATTTCTTTAATATTTAATCTAAAAAATATTTTTTTCTAATTGTAAAAAGATAAAAAATTCCAAAAATATCCAAAAAATAAAAATATTAAAATTTTAAATTTTTTAAATTAATTTATCTCAATTTGTGAACAGTGCAGTAAAAAAAATCAATTGTCTAGGTGTAGCATTAGCCGGTGAATAAAAAAATAAAAATATTTAAAAAAATAAAAAATTTTAAAAAACTAAATTTTTTAATTTTTAATTTTTAAATTATATTATTAATAGTTTTCTATTTAAATAATAAAAAATAAAGTCAAGCAATATCTAGTAAACAATAGATCTGTAAATTTATTATTTTTTTAATATTTAAACTAAAAAATATTTTTTTCTAATTGTAAAAAAATAAAAAATTCCAAAAATATCCAAAAAATAAAAAAATTAAAATTTTAAATTTTAAATTTTTTAAACAATTTTTCTTAATTGTGAACAAGTGCAGCAAAAAAAAGTCAACTGTTTACGTGTAACATTTTCCGGTGAATAAAAAAATAAAAAATATTTTTAAAAAATAAAAAATTTAAAAAAACTAAATTTTTTATTGTTGAATTTTTAAATTATATTATTAAATGTTTTTTATTTAAATAATAAAAAATAAAGTCCAGCAATATCTAGTAAATAACAGATCTGTAAATTTATTTCTTTATATTTAATCTAAAAAAATATTTTTCTCAAATTGTAAAAAATAAAAAAATTTCCAAAAATATCCAAAAAATAAAAAATTAAAATTTTAAATCTTTTAAATTAATTTATTCTCAATTTGTGAACAAGTGTAGCAAAAAAAAGTCAATTGTCTAGGTGTAGCATTAGCCGGTGAATAAAAAAATAAAAAATATTTTTAAAAAAATAAAAAATTTAAAAAAACTAAATTTTTTATTGTTGAATTTTTAAATTATATTATTAAATGTTTTTTATTTAAATAATAAAAAATAAAGTCCAGAAATATCTAGTAAATAACAGATCTGTAAATTTATTATTTCTTTAATATTTAATCTAAAAAATATTTTTCTCAAATTGTAAAAAAAATAAAAAAATTTCCAAAAATATCCAAAAATAAAAAAATTAAAATTTTAAATCTTTTAATTAATTTATTCTCAATTTGTGAACAAGTGTAGCAAAAAAAAGTCAATTGTCTAGGTGTAGCATTATCCGGTGAATAAAAAAATAAAAATATTTTGAAAAAATAAAAAATTTTAAAAAACTAAATTTTTTATTTTTAAATTTTTAAATTATATTATTCAATGTTTTTTATTTAAATAATAAAAAAATAAAGTCCAGCAATATCTAGTAAACAGATCTGTAAATTTATTATTTTTTAATATTTAAACTAAAAAAATATTTTTTCTAATTGTAAAAAAATAAAAAATTCCAAAAATATCCAAAAATTAAAAATTAAAATTTTAAATTTTTTAAATAAATTTATTCTTAATTCTGAACAAGTGCAGCAAAAAAAAAGTCAACTGTTTACGTGTAACATTATCCGGTGAATAAAAAAATAAAAAATACTTTTAAAAAATTAAAATTTTAAAAAACTAAATTTTTTATTTTTGAATTTTTAAATATATTATTAAATGTTTTCTATTTAAATAATAAAAAATAAAGTCCAGCAATATCTAGAAAACAACAGATTTGTAATTTATTATTTTTTTAAAATTTAAAATAAAAATATTTTTTCTAATTGTAAAAAGATAAAAATTTCAAAAATATCCAAAAATTAAAAATTAAAAATTTTAAATTTTTTAAATTAACTTATTCTTAATTTGTGCAAAAGTGCAGCAAAAAAAGTCAGCTGTCTATGTGTAGCATTATTCGGTGAATAAAAAAATAAAAAATAATTTTAAAAAAATAAAAATTTAGAAAAAACTAATTTTTATTTTTGAATTTTTAAATTATATTATTAAATGTTTTTTATTTAAATAAAAAAAATAAAGTCCAGCAATATCTAGTAAACAACAGATCTGTAAATTTATTATTTCTTTAATATTTAATATAAAAAATATTTTTTCTAATTGAAAAAAATAAAAAATTCCAAAAATATCCAAAAAATAAAAATATTAAAATTTTAAATTTTTTAAATTAATTTATTCTCAATTTGTGAACAAGTGCAGCAAAAAAAAGTTAATTGTCTAGGTGTAGCATTATACGGTGAATAAAAAAATAAAAAATATTTTTAAAAAAATAAAAAATTTAAAAAACAAAATTTTTTTTAAATTTTAAATTTATTTTAAATGTTTTTTATTTAAATAATAAAAAAAGTCCAGCAATATCTAGTAAACAACAGATCTGTAAATTTATTTTTTAATATTTAAACTAAAAATATATTTTTCTAATTGTAAAAAAATAAAAATTCCAAAAATATGAAAATTAAAAATTAAAAATTTTAAATTTTTTAAATAATTTATTCTTAATTTGTGAACAAGTGCAGCAAAAAAAGTCAACTGTTTACGTGTAACATTATCCGGTGAATAAAAAAATAAAAATATTTTTAAAAAATTATAATTGTAAAAAACTAAATTTTTATTTTTGAATTTTTAAATTATATTATTAAATTTTTTACATTTAAATAATAAAAAATAAAGTCCAGCAATATCTAGTAAACAACAGATCTGTAAATTTTATTATTTCGTTAATATTTAATCTAAAAAAATATTATTTTCTAATTGTAAAAAATAAAAAATTCCAAAAATATCCAAAAATAAAAAAATAAAATTTTAAAATTAATTTATTCTCAATTTGTGAACAAGTGCAGCAAAAAAAGTCAACTATCTAGGTGTAGCATTATCCGGTGAATAAAAAAATAAAAATATTTTAAAAAAATTAAAAACTTTTAAAAACTAAATTTTTTAATTTTTAATTTTTTAATTATATTATTAAATGTTTTTTATTTAAATAATAAAAAAATAAAGTCCAGCAATATCTAGTACTGTAAATTTATTATTTTTTTAATATTTAACTAAAAAATATTTTTTCTAATTGTTAAAAGATAAAAATTCCAAAAATATCCAAAAATTAAAAATTAAAAATTTTAAAATTTTTAAATTAATTTATTCTTAATTTATGAACAAGTGCAGCAAAAAAAGTCAACTGTCTAGGTGTAGCATTATTCAGCGAATAAAAAAATAAAAAATATTTTTAAAAAAATAAAAATTTAAAAAAAAATAAATTTTTTATTGTTGAATTTTTAAATTTATTATTAATTTTTTTTATTTGAATAATAAAAAAATAAAGTCCAGCAATATCTAGTAAACAACAGATCTGTAAATTTATTATTTTTTTAATATTTAAACTAAAAAATATTTTTTTCTAATTGTAAAAAAATAAAAAATTCCAAAAATATCCAAAAATTACAAATTTTAAATTTTAAATTTTTTAAATAAATTTATTCTGAATTTGTGAACAAGTGCAAAAAAAAATCAACTGTTTACGTGTAACATTATCCGGTGAATAAAAAATAAAAAATATTTTTAAAAAATTAAAATTTTAAAATCTAAATTTTTATTTTTGAATTTTTAAATTATTATTAAATGTTTTCTATTTAAATAATAAAAAAATAAAGTCCAGCAATATCTAGTAAACTACAGATCTGTAAATTTATTATTTTTTAATATTTAAACTAAAAAATATTTTTTTCTAGTTGTAAAAAAATAAAAAATTCCAAAAATATCCAAAAATTAAAAAAAAAAATTTTAAATTTTTAAATAAATTTATTCTTAATTTGTGAACAATTGCAGCAAAAAAAGTCAACTATTTACGTGTAACCTTATCCGGTGAAAAAAATAAAAAATATTTTTAAAAAATTAAAATTTTAAAAAACTTAATTTTTTATTTTGAATTTTTAAATTATATTATTAAATGTTTTCTATTTAAATAATAAAAAATAAAGTCCAGCAATATCTAGTAAACAACAGATTTGTAAATTTATTATTTTTTAAATATTTAAACTAAAAAATATTTTTTCTAATTGTAAAAGGATAAAAATTCCAAAAATTAAAATTAAAAATTTTAAATTTTTTAAATTAATTTATTCTCATTTGTGAACAAGTGCAGCAAAAAAAGTCAATTGTCTAGGTGTAGCATTATCCGGTGAATAAAAAAATAAAAAATATTTTTAAAAAAATTAAAAATTTTCAAAACAAATTTTTTATTTTTTAATTTTTAAATTATATTATTAAATGTTTTTTTATTTAAATAATAAAAAATAAATTCCAGCAATAAAGTAACAACAGATCTGTAAATTTATTATTTTTTAATATTTAAACTAAAAAATATTTTTTTCTAATTGTAAAAAAATAAAAAATTCCAAAAATATCCAAAAATTACAAATTTTAAATTTTAAATTTTTTAAATAAATTTATTCTGAATTTGTGAACAAGTGCAGCAAAAAAAATCAACTGTTTACGTGTAACATTATCCGGTGAATAAAAAATAAAAATATTTTTAAAAAATTAAAATTTTAAAAATCTAAATTTTTTATTTTTGAATTTTTAAATTATATTATTAAATGTTTTCTATTTAAATAATAAAAAATAAAGTCCAGCAATATCTAGTAAACAACAGATCTGTAAATTTATTATTTTTTTAATATTTAAACTAAAAAAATATTTTTTCTAGTTGTAAAAAAAAAAAATTCCAAAAATATCCAAAAATTAAAAATAAAAATTTTAAATTTTTAAATAAATTTATTCTTAATTTGTGAACAATTGCAGCAAAAAAAAGTCAACTATTTACGTGTAACCTTATCCGGTGAATAAAAAATAAAAAATATTTTTAAAAAATTAAAATTTTAAAAAACTTAATTTTTTATTTTTGAATTTTTAAATTATATTATTAAATGTTTTCTATTTAAATAATAAAAAAATAAAGTCCAGCAATATCTAGTAAACACAGATCTGTAAATTTATTATTTTTTAAATATTTAAACTAAAAATATTTTTTCTAATTGTAAAAGGATAAAAAATTCCAAAAATTAAAAATTAAAAATTTTAAATTTTTTAAATTAATTTATTCTCAATTTGTGAACAAGTGCAGCAAAAAAAAGTCAATTGTCTAGGTGTAGCATTATCCGGTGAATAAAAAAATAAAAATATTTTTAAAAAAATTAAAAATTTTCAAAAACAAAATTTTTTATTTTTTAATTTTTAAATTATATTAAATGTTTTTTTATTTAATAATAAAAATAAATTCCAGCAATAAAGTAAACAACAGATCTGTAAATTTATTATTTTTTAATATTTAAACTAAAAAAATATTTTTTCTAATTGTAAAAAAATAAAAAATTCCAAAAATATCCAAAAATTACAAATTTTAAATTTTAAATTTTTTAAATAAATTTATTCTGAATTTGTGAACAAGTGCAGCAAAAAAAATCAACTGTTTACGTGTAACATTATCCGGTGAATAAAAAAATAAAAAATATTTTTAAAAAATTAAAATTTTAAAAATCTAAATTTTTTATTTTTGAATTTTTAAATTATATTATTAAATGTTTTCTATTTAAATAATAAAAAAATAAAGTCCAGCAATATCTAGTAAACAACAGATCTGTAAATTTATTATTTTTTTAAATTTAAACTAAAGAAATGTTTTTTTCTAATTGTAAAAAAAATAAAAAATTCTAAAAATATCCAAAAATTAAAAAATAAAAATTTTAATTTTTTTAAATAAATTTATTCTTAATTTGTGAACAATTGCAGCAAAAAAAAAGTCAACTATTTACGTGTAACATTATCCGGTGAATAAAAAAATAAAAATATTTTTAAAAAATTAAATTTTAAAAAACTTAATTTTTTATTTTTGAATTTTTAAAATATTATTAAATGTTTCTATTTAAATAATAAAAAAATAAAGTCCAGCAATATCTAGTAAACAACAGATCTGTAAATTTATTATTTTTTAAATATTTAAACTAAAAAATATTTTTTCTAATTGTAAAAGGATAAAAAATTCCAAAAATATCCAAAATTAAAAATTTTAAATTTAAATTTTTTAAATTAATTTATTCTCAATTTGTGAACAAGTGCAGCAAAAAAAAGTCAATTGTCTAGGTGTAGTGATGGGATATTTTGTGTGGAAAAATGAATTCTCCCAAAACACACCAATCTAACCGGCAAGTGCACCGGGTCGCATCAAGTAATAAAAACTCACGGGTGTGAGGTCGATCCCACAGGGATTGAAGGATTGAGCAATTTTAGCTTAGTGGTTGAATTAGTCAAGCGAATCAAGATTTGGTTGATTGATTGGTGATTGGCAGAATTTAAATTGCATTGAAAGTAAAGGGAATGGGAAATTGGCATGAATTTAAAGAGAACAAAATTAAAGTGCTGAATCTTAAGAAACAAGAAATTAAGTGGCAGAAACTTAAAGAGCAAGAAATGTAAATTGCAAGAATCTTAAATGGCAAGAAATGTAAATGACTTGAAATGTAAAGGGGATTGGGACTTGGATTTGCAGGAATTAAACAAAGAGAAGTTGAATTGCATCAAAAGAAGAGTAAATTGGAATTGGGGTTTGGATCGGATTTAAAACAGGAAAGTAAAAACAAGTGAAGCAAGAAATGGGAAATTAGATCTCAGGACCCAGAGACTAGAAAACTAAGTCTAGATCTCAATGCCTTCCTAGATCCAACAAGAACAATAGTAAAAGAATTGTAAATTGCAAAGAAAATAGAAGAAGAACAATTAACAGAGAACTAAATCAATTAAGCCGTAAAAAGAGATCCAGGATGAGATTGAAACAGAATTCCTTCAATTCTCCAACCCAAGATCCAAGACAATTGTAATTGAAATTAAAAGCAATAAAACTAAGAGGAAGAGAATGGAATTCTCCTTGCCCAAACTAAGAAACTAAAGATCACTCTCTGTAACTAAATAAAAGGAAAGCTCTATGAAAAATTCTAAAAAGGGAACTCCCCGAATAACTTGAATTCTAGCCTATTTATACACTTTCTTCAATTGATCTTCAAGCCTTGAGTTGGGCCCTTACTCTTGGTGGAATTGGGTTGAAAGAGGCCTTGGTTAATTGCTCTTGAAGTTTGGAGAGAAACCCAAGTGAACCATGTGATCCGGATTTGATTTTTGCAAAGTTGGATTCAAAGTTTGAGTTGAAGTTAGGGGGCTAACTTTAAGGCCAACTTTTCATATCAGCAAATCAATTTTTCTGGTGCCAAAGTTGGCCTTCAAGTTTGGGGTCTAACTTGAGCGCAAACTTTGGCCCTTCCTTAACACAATTGGCGCCAACGTTAGCCTCCAAGTTTGGGGGCTAACGTTGGCGCAAACTTTGGCCACCCCTGGGAGAATTGACATGCCAACGTTAGCCTCCAAGTTTGGGGGCTAACGTTGGCGCAAACTTTGGCTACCCTGGGTGAGAATTGTCATGCCAACGTTAGCCTCCAAGTTTGGGGGCTAACGTTGGCGCAAACTTTGAGTGGCCCAGGGAAGAAAATTCAACTTCTCAAGTTAGCCTTCAAGTTAGGGGGCTAACTTTGAGGCTAACTTTGCACCAAAAGTTTGTGCCAAAGTTTGAGGGCTAACTTCAACTCCAACTTTATGTTTCCTGGTTCAAATTCACTTGTTTCATTGTCTCCTCTTTGCTTCTAGCCGTTCCTTCTTTCTTCCACTTTTCTCCAAGCTTTCTTCACCTATCATAAATCAACCAAACACATCAAAGCTATTCTCAAAATCATGAGATGTTCAATCTATCATAATATGCAACAATTATAGCATAAATCCTCATGAAATTGCATTAATTCACATATGGTTGATTAAATCAAAGGAATCATGAAAATCTACCCAATTGGCTTGCTTATGGCTCAAGAAAGTGCATAATTCAAGTGAAAACAAAAGAAAAAGACTAGTAAAACTAGGCTAAGATGACTTGTCATCACAACACCAAACTTAAAGCTTGCTTGTCCCCAAGCAAGAAATGAATTATTAAGAAGAAAGAATGAAATGGAAGAGGGTGTTCATGCTAGCAGGAAGTTATTGGTAGTTCATGCGGTTTTGTGTGGATATGCAATACTCACTTCTTATTGACTCTTAGGCCTAGAAAGTCTCCTTCAAGCTTCAAGTAACCTACAGCTATGACCTCTCATTATTCCCTTATCCTTGGCTATTACTTTGTTCAAAGCTTATTTGAGTGTCATGTGTAGCAAGTTCATTTTCTTTTCTGTATACTTGACACATTATTCACCATGGACACTTGGCTCACCTTTCCTTTTAAACATTGATGCCCAGCACCTTTTTGGGTTGCTAAATGCCTTGTAATTAGGTTGCTCTTGATAGTGGATTTTCAGCTGATGATCCCGGATTAGTTAATCCAAGTCACCGAGTGTTGAAGCACTCCAAAGAGCTTAGTAGTCCAAGCAGATCCTAATACACAGACACCACAGGCATATATTTTAAGGTTCAAGCTATTGGTGTCCAGCTTTGTTTCTTTTTTGTTTTCTTTGATTCTGCCATCTTTTGGCTATTTCTTTTCTTTCTTTCTTTTTGTTTTTCTTTTGAACCAAGGATTTTCTTATTGAGATTCATAGACAGTAAGCCACTCTACACTTAGAATGAGACATTCTAGATCACTTATTCACTAATAGTGAGTTTTTATACAATCACACACATACCACCACTTACTTTTATCATACTTCTATCTAGCAGAGAACTATCTTACTTCACATTCAAACATTTCTTTTATTGATTTAAAGATGCAGGGGACAGAACATGCTCTTAGTCAAGTGGAAGTAAACACACAAGCACAATCTTAAACTAGCTTACTTGTTTCAAAAGGAAATTAACTCTGTTTAAACTAAATGAACACTTTAGCAGAACACACACAAAACATTTCTCAACAGCAAAGGTTAAGTGTATATACAACCTATTGGTTTGCAGTTCTTCTGTGCGTCCTTCTGTTGTACCTATTTTTGAGTCATGATGCCAAATTCCTTGCTACTTCCTCTGATTCTACATTTTGACTCCAGGCAAACTTTTATGTTCTTGCTAAATGCTATAGAGTAAGGACTAAAAAGCAATTACATGGTTGAATAATCTGTTTGATTGCTTGAGACTAGCAATAGCAGGAAGTTAAAAGGTGTTTCTGAATGAGGTCTTGGTGGAACACCAAATTTAGAATCCTACCTTCTTTCTTAAATTGTTTTTGGTGTGTAACACCAAACTTAGTTCCCTGCAATGCATGTCAATTATTCAATATTTTATTTGAAAAAGCTATGAAAAGAAAACTACCTCAGGTTGGGTTGCCTCCCAACAAGCGCTCTTTTATTGTCATTAGCTTGACATTTTTCCATTCTTTTCAAGAGGGCTGTAGGTTCTGGACCTCTTTTTCCTTGTCCCATTGTCCTCCTAAGTACAACTTTGCTCTGTGACCATTTACTGTGAATTGATTCTTTGTTGCCTCATCAAGCAGTTCAATACTTCCATAGGGAAGAACCTTTGTCACCAAGTATGGCCCAGTCCACTTAGACCTTAGTTTGCCAGGGAAAAGTTTAAGCCTTGAATTGTACAAGAGCACTTGCTGTCCTGGCTTGAACTCCTTCTTTGTGATCTTCTTGTCATGCCACCTCTTAGCTCTCTCCTTGTATATCTTGGCACTTTCATAAGCTTCTAGCCTGAATTCATCCAATTCATTTAGTTGTAACAGCCTTTTCTCTCCTGCAGCTTGGGAGTCAAGGTTGAGGAGTTTAGTAGCCCAAAAAGCTCTATGTTCAAGCTCTACAGGGAGGTGGCAGGATTTGCCATACAGAAGCTGAAAGGGTGACTTGCCAATAGGAGTTTTAAAAGCTGTCCTATATGCCCATAATGCATCCTCTAGCTTTCTAGCCCAATCTTTTCTTGTGATTCCCACTGTTTTCTCTAGGATCTTCTTCAATTCCCTATTTGCTAATTCAGCTTGGCCGTTAGTCTGAGGGTGGTATGGTGTGGCTACCTTGTGGATTACTCCATATTTGTGGAGAAGTTTTTCCATCTGTTTGTTGCAAAAGTGACCCCCACCATCACTAACAAGCCCCTTGGGTACTCCATATCTTGTGAAAATGTGTTTTTTTAGGAATTGAAGGACAATTTGTGCATCACAGGTAGTTGTGGCTATTGCTTCCACCCACTTTGAGACGTACTCCACTGCTACCAAGATGTATCTGAAAGAATAGGAAGGAGGAAAGGGTCCCATGAAGTCAATTCCCCATAGATCGAACAATTCTAACTCCAAGATGAAGTTTTGAGGCATCTCATTTCTTCTTGTTAACCCTCCTGTTTTCTGACATTTATCACATTGGTGAACATATTCTCTGGCATCTTTGAAGATGGTTGGCCAATAGAAGCCACTTTGTAGTACTTTAGCAGCTGTTTTTTCTGGGCCAAAGTGTCCACCATAAGCTGACCCATGACAATGCCACAAGATATCCCTTATTTCACTCTCGGGAATGCACCTTCTAATTACTCCATCAGAGCATCTTTTAAATAGGAAGGGTTCATCCCATGAAAATTTCCTTGCTTCATTGATTAACCTCTTCACTTGTTGCTTAGAAAACTCTTGAGGTATCTTCCTTCCAACTTTGTAGTTGGCTATGTCAGCAAACCAAGGTGTTTGCTGGATCTGCATGAGGTGTTCATCTGGGAAGCTTTCATTCACGGGTTGAGAAGCCTTTGAGTTGTTTCATGTGGTACCCTTGACAAATGATCAGCAACCTTGTTTTCAGTGCCCTTCCTATCTCTTATCTCAATGTCAAATTCTTGTAGGAGCAATATCCACCTGATGAGTCTTGGTTTAGCATCCTGCTTTGACATCAAATACTTAAGTGCAGCATGATCAGTATAAACCACAACTTTAGATCCTATCAAGTATGATCTAAACTTATCAAATGCATACACTACAGCTAGCAACTCCTTCTCTGTTGTGGTGTAATTTCTTTGGGCATCATTTAACACTTTACTTGCATAATATATAACATGATGCAGATTTCCTTTCTTTTGCCCAAGTACAGCACCAATTGCAAGGTCACTTGCATCACACATGAGTTCAAAAGGTAGTTCCCAATCTGGGGGTGTGATGATTGGTGCTGTTGTGAGTTTATGTTTTAAGGTTTCAAAAGCATGCCGGCAATCTTCATCAAACACAAAAGGATTATCAAGCATTAACAAATTACTTAAAGGTTTGGCTATTTTTGAAAAGTCCTTGATAAACCTTCTATAAAATCCGGCATGTCCCAAGAAACTTCTAACAGATTTCACATTAATTGGTGCAGGGAGTTTTTCTATTATTTCAACCTTTGCCTTATCAACCTCTATCCCTTTTCTTGAAACTTTATGGCCAAGGACAATCCCTTCGGGTACCATGAAATGGCATTTTTCCCAATTTAAAACCAAATTAGTTTCTTGGCATCGTTTCAAGACAAGGGTTAAATGGTTCAAGCAAGCATTGAAATTATCACCAAAAACAGAGAAATCATCCATGAAAACCTCTAGAAATTTTTCGACCATATCAGAAAAAATGGAGAGCATACACCTTTGAAATGTGGCAGGGGCGTTGCAAAGTCCAAAGGGCATCCTTCGGTATGCAAAGACTCCAAATGGGCATGTAAAAGCAGTCTTCTCTTGGTCCTTGGGGTCCACCACTATTTGATTATACCCAGAATATCCATCCAAAAAGCAATAATAGGCGTGACCGGCCAACCGTTCCAACATCTGATCAATGAATGGAAGAGGGAAATGGTCCTTTCTGGTGGCATCATTCAATCTTCTATAGTCTATGCACATCCTCCACCCAATTACTGTTCTAGTAGGGATCAATTCATTTTTTTCATTGGTGATGACCGTCATTCCTCCTTTCTTTGGTACAACCTGAACCGGGCTCACCCATGGGCTGTCAGATATTGGAAAAATTATCCCTGCATTCCACAACTTCATTACTTCTTTCTGGACAACTTCCTTCATTGTGGGATTTAGCCTTCTTTGAGGTTGAACTACTGGTTTGGAATTGTCTTCCAAAAGGATTTTATGCATACACACTGTGGGGCTGATTCCTTTCAGATCATCAATGGTCCACCCTAAAGCATCTTTGTGAGCCTTGAGCACATTAAGAAGCTCTCCTTCTTCCTTCTTTGTCAGGGATGAATTAATGATCACTGGAAAACTCTCTGATGTATCTAGAAATGCATATTTGAGATGGGGAGGTAGTGGTTTTAGTTCCTGTTTCCGTACTTCTTCCTTCTTGTCTTGTTTCTCATCTTGCTTAATGAAGGTCTCAGCTACTTGTTCTTCTGTTGCCTCTTGATTTCCTTCTTGCTCCTGAGAACTTTCTTCCAACATTTCTTCCACCAGACTCTCTATCACATCCACTTTTACGTAGTCTTCTTGCTCCGGGATGTTTTGCATTGACTTGAAAACATTTATGATCATTTGTTCATTATGGACTCTGAAGATCATTTCCCCTTTCTCTACATCAATGATGGCTCTTGCTGTGTGTAGAAATGGCCTTCCTAAAATGATTGAGTCACTTCCTTCCTCTTCAGTATCCAAAATCACAAAATCTGCTGGGAAGATGAATTCCCCAATCTTCACCAACAGATTTTCCACAATTCCATTGGGTGTCTTGATGGATCTATCAGCCATAACTAATGACATCCTGGTGGGTTTAAGCTCTTCTATATCAAGCGTTCTCATCATCGAAAGAGGCATTAAATTGATGCTGGCACCAAGGTCACAGAGAGCTTTATTGAGAATTGTTTTGCCAATGGTGCATGATACTACAAAGCCCCCCGGATCCTTGAGTTTTGGTGGAATTCCCCGTTGAATCACAGCACTGCATTCCTCGGTGAGTAATACGACTTCCTTCTCGTCCCACCTTCTTTCTTGTTGATAAGCTCCTTTAAGAATTTGGCATACAGAGGCATTTGTTCAAGTGCTTCCGCCAAGGGGATATTGATTTCCAGCTTCTTGAAGGTTTCAAGGAACTTGTGGAAATGTTGGTCCTTAACCTCTTTGTTGAATCTATGAGGGTATGGCAATGGAGGTGTGATGCTTTTTCCTATGTGCTGCTGTCCCTGAGTCATTTCCTTTGAGCTATGTGATTGGTTGTCCTACTTTTTGAGTTTCTCAGTGCTTTTGTTTGGCACCACAACTTGCTCCTTAGCTTCCTTTGGTTGCTTCTCATCCCCTGTTGGTTCTTTGATGCTCTCCGTTTGCTTCTTTGTGGTATCATTATTGCTCATCAATGTTCTTCCACTCCTTAATTGTATTGCCTTGCATTCCTCCTTGGGATTTGGGATTGTGTCACTGGGCAGTGAGCTTGAAGGTCTCTCACCAGAGATTGCTTGGAGATTCGCCCGATCTGCCTCTCTAGGCTTTTTATTGATGCTTCTTGGTTTTTGGTTGCCATTTCTTGGTATTTCATCATTTTGTCCATCAAGGTCTCCAGGTTTGTGAGTCTTTGGGATTCAGGTGGTGCTTGTGGTGGGTTGTGAGTTGTAGGTGGTGGATGGTGGGCATTTTGGTTAATGGGTTGATTATTGGATTGGTACTGGTTGAGGTTGGGGTAGTTGTTTTGAGGTTTTCTGTAGGTGTTTTGGTTGGTTTGATGCTGGTTGTAATTTTGGTTGTTTCTTGGACTGTTTTGGTTTGAGTTCTTCTGCCATGGCTGTTGGTTTTGGTTGTGAGTGTCTCCCCATCTGAGGTTGGGGTGATTCTTCCATGAGGGGTTGTAAGTATCACCATAGAACTCATTTGGATTAGAATGCATGTACTGGACTTGTTCTTGCTGTTGCTCTTCTTGAACTTCTTCATTTTGCCCCCATGTGGTTGATGGTTGGCTGGTGCTCACTGCCGCAACTTGGAGGCTATCAATCCTCTTGGTCATTTGCTCAAATTGTTGTTGGATTTGCTGCTGCATGAGTTTGTTTTGAGCTAGGATTGAATCCACTCCTTCTAGCTCCATTACTCCTCTTCTTTGTGATGGTTGGCGGTTTCTTTGATGAGCAAAGAAATATTGGTTGTTGGCCACCATATCAATGAGTTCTTGGGCCTCCTCTGCAGTTTTCATGAGTTGCAAGGAACCTCCAGCTGAGTGATCCAAGGATTCCTGAGACTTCAGTGTCAAGCCTTCATAGAAGTTTTGCAGCTTCTCCCATTCATTAAACATGGTAGGGGGACATTTTCTGACTAGAGCCTTGTATCTCTCCCATGCCTCATAGATGGGTTCAGTCTCCATTTGTGTGAATGTTTGTACCTCGGCTTTCAACCTTATAACCCTCTGTGGTGGATAAAACTTGGCAAGGAACTTGGTTACCAAATCATCCCAATTGTTAATGCTGTCCCTTGGAAATGATTCCAACCACTGAGTGGCCTTGTCCCTGAGAGAGAATGGGAATAGCATCAGTTTGTAACTGTTAGGAGGCACTCCATTAGTTTTGACAGTGTTGCATATTCTCAAAAAGGTGGATAAGTGTTGATGCGGGTCTTCAAGTGATCCTCCACCAAAAGAGCAATTATTCTGAACCAAAGTGATGAGTTGTGGCTTAAGTTCAAAATTGTTTGCATTGACATTTGGGGCCAAGATGCTGCTTCCACAATGTCTAGGATTGGCAAAGGTATAGGAGGCCAAAACTCTCCTCTGAGGTGGGTTGCCATTGTTGTTGTTTGTTCCACCTGGCGGATTGGTTGAGTGTTCCTCCATATCTTGAAATTCTTCTTCGGATTCCTCTTCTCCAACAATATTCTTCCCTCTTTCAGCTCTTCTTAACCTCCTGAGAGTTCTTTTGTCAGTTTCATGAAAAGTGGGTGTGGTTCTGCTTGTACCTGACATACAAGCATAACAAGATAAATTCACAAACCAATGTTTCAATTCAAATTGAGGTTTTGGTTAGTTTAAACAATAAATCAAACAGTTAGTGGGTTAGTCAAAAATTAAGAAAAAGTGCTCGATCTAAATTACCACCTCACTTAATCATTGTCAATCTAATCAATCCCCGGCAACGGCGCCAAAAACTTGATGGGATATTTTGTGTGGAAAAATGAATTTCTCCCAAAAACACACCAATCTAACCGGCAAGTGCACCGGGTCGCATCAAGTAATAAAAACTCACGGGTGTGAGGTCGATCCCACAGGGATTGAAGGATTGAGCAATTTTAGCTTAGTGGTTGAATTAGTCAAGCGAATCAAGATTTGGTTGATTGATTGGTGATTGGCAGAATTTAAATTGCATTGAAAGTAAAGGGAATGGGAAATTGGCATGAATTTAAAGAGAACAAAAATTAAAGTGCTGAATCTTAAGAAACAAGAAATTAAGTGGCAGAAACTTAAAGAGCAAGAAATGTAAATTGCAAGAATCTTAAATGGCAAGAAATGTAAATGACTTGAAATGTAAAGGGGATTGGGACTTGGATTTGCAGGAATTAAACAAAGAGAAGTTGAATTGCATCAAACAGAAGAGTAAATTGGAATTGGGGTTTGGATCGGATTTAAACAGGAAAGTAAATGAACAAGTGAAGCAAGAAATGGGAAAATTAGATCTCAGGACCCAGAGACTAGAAAACTAAGTCTAGATCTCAATGCCTTCCTAGATCCAACAAGAACAATAGTAAAAGAATTGTAAATTGCAAAGAAAATAGAAGAAGAACAATTAACAGAGAACTAAATTCAATTAAGCCGTAAAAAGAGATCCAAGGATGAGATTGAAACAGAATTCCTTCAATTCTCCAACCCAAGATCCAAGACAATTGTAATTGAAATTAAAAGCAATAAAACTAAGAGGAAGAGAATGGAATTCTCCTTGCCCAAACTAAGAAACTAAAGATCACTCTCTGTAACTAAAATAAAAGGAAAGCTCTATGAAAAATTCTAAAAGGGAACTCCCCGAATAACTTGAATTCTAGCCTATTTATACACTTTCTTCAATTGATCTTCAAGCCTTGAGTTGGGCCCTTACTCTTGGTGGAATTGGGTTGAAAGAGGCCTTGGTTAATTGCTCTTGAAGTTTGGAGAGAAACCCAAGTGAACCATGTGATCCGGATTTGATTTTTGCAAAGTTGGATTCAAAGTTTGAGTTGAAGTTAGGGGGCTAACTTTAAGGCCAACTTTTCATATCAGCAAATCAATTTTTCTGGTGCCAAAGTTGGCCTTCAAGTTTGGGGTCTAACTTGAGCGCAAACTTTGGCCCTTCCTTAAACACAATTGGCGCCAACGTTAGCCTCCAAGTTTGGGGGCTAACGTTGGCGCAAACTTTGGCCACCCCTGGGAGAAATTGACATGCCAACGTTAGCCTCCAAGTTTGGGGGCTAACGTTGGCGCAAACTTTGGCCACCCTGGAGCATAAATTCTCATGCCAACGTTAGCCTCCAAGTTTGGGGGCTAACGTTGGCGCAAACTTTGGCTACCCTGGGTGAGAATTGTCATGCCAACGTTAGCCTCCAAGTTTGGGGGCTAACGTTGGCGCAAACTTTGAGTGGCCCAGGGAAGAAAATTCAACTTCTCAAGTTAGCCTTCAAGTTAGGGGGCTAACTTTGAGGCTAACTTTGCACCAAAAGTTTGTGCCAAAGTTTGAGGGCTAACTTCAACTCCAACTTTATGTTTCCTGGTTCAAATTCACTTGTTTCATTGTCTCCTCTTTGCTTCTAGCCGTTCCTTCTTTCTTCCACTTTTCTCCAAGCTTTCTTCACCTATCATAAATCAACCAAACACATCAAAGCTATTCTCAAAATCATGAGATGTTCAATCTATCATAATATGCAACAATTATAGCATAAATCCTCATGAAATTGCATTAATTCACATATGGTGATTAAATCAAAGGAATCATGAAAATCTACCCAATTGGCTTGCTTATGGCTCAAGAAAGTGCATAATTCAAGTGAAAACAAAAGAAAAAGACTAGTAAAACTAGGCTAAGATGACTTGTCATCACAACACCAAACTTAAAGCTTGCTTGTCCCCAAGCAAGAAATGAATTATTAAGAAGAAAGAATGAAATGGAAGAGGGTGTTCATGCTAGCAGGAAGTTATTGGTAGTTCATGCGGTTTTGTGTGGATATGCAATACTCACTTCTTATTGACTCTTAGGCCTAGAAAGTCTCCTTCAAGCTTCAAGTAACCTACAGCTATGACCTCTCATTATTCCCTTATCCTTGGCTATTACTTTGTTCAAAGCTTTATTTGAGTGTCATGTGTAGCAAGTTCATTTTCTTTTCTGTATACTCGACACATTATTCACCATGGACACTTGGCTCACCTTTCCTTTTAAACATTGATGCCCAGCACCTTTTTGGGTTGCTAAATGCCTTGTAATTAGGTTGCTCTTGATAGTGGATTTTCAGCTGATGATCCCGGATTAGTTAATCCAAGTCACCGAGTGTTGAAGCACTCCAAAGAGCTTAGTAGTCCAAGCAGATCCTAATACACAGACACCACAGGCATATATTTTTAAGGTTCAAGCTATTGGTGTCCAGCTTTGTTTCTTTTTTGTTTTCTTTGATTCTGCCATCTTTTGGCTATTTCTTTTCTTTCTTTCTTTTTGTTTTTCTTTTGAACCAAGGATTTTCTTATTGAGATTCATAGACAGTAAGCCACTCTACACTTAGAATGAGACATTCTAGATCACTTATTCACTAATAGTGAGTTTTTATACAATCACACACATACCACCACTTACTTTTATCATACTTCTATCTAGCAGAGAACTATCTTACTTCACATTCAAACATTTCTTTTATTGATTTAAAGATGGGGACAGAACATGCTCTTAGTCAAGTGGAAGTAAACACACAAGCACAATCTTAAACTAGCTTACTTGTTTCAAAAGGAAATTAACTCTGTTTAAACTAAATGAACACTTTAGCAGAACACACACAAAAAATATTTTTTTAATAACAGATCTGTAAATTTTAAATTTTTTAAATAAATTTATTCTTAATTTGTGAACAAGTGCAGCAAAAAAAAGTCATAAAAAATAAAAATATTTTTAAAAAATTAAAATTTTAATAATCTTTGAATTTTTAAATTATATTATTAAATGTTTTTTATTTAAATGATAAAAAATAAATTCCAGCAATATAGTAAACAACAGATCTGTAAATTTATTATTTTTTAATATTTAAACTAAAAAATATTTTTTTTCTAATTGTAAAAAAATAAAAAATTCCAAAAATATCCAAAAATTACAAATTTTAAATTTTAAATTTTTTAAATAAATTTATTCTTAATTTGTGAACAAGTGCAGCAAAAAAAATCAACTGTTTACGTGTAACATTATCCGATGAATAAAAAAAAAAAAATATTTTTAAAAAATTAAAATTTCAAAAATCTAAATTTTTTATTTTTGAATTTTTAAATTATATTATTAAATGTTTTCTATTTAAAAAAAAAAAAATAAAGTCCAACAATATCTAGTAAACAACAGATTTGTAAATTTATTATTTTTTTAATATTTAAACTAAAAAAATATTTTTTTCTAATTGTAAAAAAATAAAAAATTCCAAAAATATCCAAAAATTAAAAATTAAAAATTTTAAATTTTTTAAATAAATTTATTCTTAATTTGTGAACAATTGCAGCAAAAAAAAGTCAACTATTTACGTGTAACATTATCCGGTGAATAAAAAATAAAAAATATTTTTAAAAAAATAAAATTTTAAAAAACTTAATTTTTTATTTTCTAATTTTTAAATTATATTATTAAATGTTTTCTATTTAAATAATAAAAAAATAAAGTCCAGCAATATCTAGTAAACAACAGATCTGTAAATTTATTATTTTTTTTAAATATTTAAACTAAAAAATATTTTTTCTAATTGTAAAAGGATAAAAAATTCCAAAAATATCCAAAAATTAAAATTAAAAATTTTAAATTTTTTAAATTAATTTATTCTCAATTTGTGAACAAGTGCAGCAAAAAAAAGTCAATTGTCTAGGTGTAGCATTATCCGGTGAATAAAAAAATAAAAACTATTTTTAAAAAATTAAAATTTTAAAAACTTAATTTTTTATTTTTGAATTTTAAATTATATTATTAAATGTTTTTTATTTAAATAATAAAAATAAATTCCAGCAATATAGTAAACAACAGATCTGTAAATTTATTATTTTTTAATATTTAAACTAAAAAAATATTTTTTTCTAATTGTAAAAAAAATAAAAAATTCCAAAAATATCCAAAAATTAAAAATTTTAAATTTTAAATTTTTTAAATAAATTTATTCTTAATTTGTGAACAAGTGCAGCAAAAAAAATCAACTGTTTACGTGTAACATTATCCGGTGAATAAAAAAATAAAAAATATTTTTAAAAAATTAAAATTTTAAAAATCTAAATTTTTTATTTTTGAATTTTTAAATTATTATTAAATGTTTTCTATTTAAATAATAAAAAAATAAAGTCCAGCAATATCTAGTAAACAACAGATCTGTAAATTTATTATTTTTTTAATATTTAAACTAAAAAATATTTTTCTAATTGTAAAAAGATAAAAAATTCCAAAAATATCCAAAAATTAAAAATTAAATTTTTAAATTTTTTAAATTAATTTATTCTTAATTTGTGAACAAGTGCAGCAAAAATAGTCAACTGTCTAGGTGTAGCATTATTCAGCAAATAAAAAACTAAAAATTATTTTTTAAAAAATAAAAATTTAAAAAAATTAAATTTTTTATTGTTGAATTTTAAAATATATTATTAAATGTTTTTTATTTAAATAATAAAAAAATAAGTCCAGTAATATCTAGTAAACAACAGATCTGTAAATTTATTATTTCTTTAATATTTAATCTAAAAAAATATTTTTTACTAATTGTAAAAAAATAAAAAATTCCAAAATATCCAAAAAATAAAAATATTAAAATTTTAATTTTTTTAAATTAATTTATTCTCAATTTGTGAACAAGTGCAGCAAAAAAAGTCAATTGTCTAGGTGTAGCATTATCCGGTGAATAAAAAAATAAAAAATATTTTTAAAAAAATACAAAATTTTAAAATACAAAATTTTTTATTTTTTAATTTTTAAATTATATTATTAAATGTTTTTTATTTAAATAGTAAAAAATAAATTCCAGCAATATAGTAAACAACAGATCTGTAAATTTATTATTTTTTAATATTTAAACTAAAAAAATATTTTTTCTAATTGTAAAAAAATAAAAAATTCCAAAAATATCCAAAAATTACAAATTTTAAATTTTAAATTTTTAAATAAATTTATTCTTAATTTGTGAACAAGTGCAGCAAAAAAAATCACTGTTTACGTGTAACATTATCCGATGAATAAAAAAATAAAAAATATATTTAAAAAATTAAAATTTTAAAAATCTAAATTTTTATTTTTGAATTTTTAAATTATATTATTAAATGTTTTCTATTTAAAAAATAAAAAATAAAGTCCAACAATATCTAGTAAAGAACAGATTTGTAAATTTATTATTTTTTTAATATTTAAACTAAAAAAATATTTTTTTCTAATTGTAAAAAAATAAAAAATTCCAAAAATATCTAAAAATTAAAAATTAAAAATTTTAAATTTTTTAAATAAATTTATTCTTAATTTGTGAACAATTGCAGCAAAAAAAAGTCAACTATTTACGTGTAACATTATCCGGTGAATAAAAATAAAAATATTTTTAAAAAAATAAAATTTTAAAAAACTTAATTTTTTATTTTTTAATTTTTAAATTATATTATTAAATATTTTCTATTTAAATAATAAAAAATAAAGTCCAGCAATATCTAGTAAACAACAGATCTGTAAATTTATTCTTTTTTTAATATTTAAAGTAAAAAATATTTTTTCTAATTGTAAAAAGATAAAAATTCCAAAAATATCCAAAAATTAAAAATTAAATTTTTAAATTTTTAAATTAATTTATTCTTAATTTGTGAACAAGTGCAGCAAAAATAGTCAACTGTCTAGGTGTAGCATTATTCAGCAAATAAAAAACTAAAAAATATTTTTTAAAAAATAAAAAATATAAAAAATTAAATTTTTTATTGTTGAATTTTTAAATTATATTATTAAATGTTTTTTATTTAAATAATAAAAAAATAAAGTCCAGTAATATCTAGTAAACAACAGATCTGTAAATTTATTATTTCTTTAATATTTAATCTAAAAAATATTTTTTTTCTAATTGTAAAAAAATAAAAAATTCCAAAAATATCCAAAATTAAAAATTAAAAATTTTAAATTTTTTAAATAAATTTATTCTTAATTTGTGAACAAGTGCAGCAAAAAAATCAACTGTTTACGTGTAACATTATCCGGTGAATAAAAAAATAAAAAATATTTTTAAAAATTAAAATTTTAAAAATCTAAATTTTTTATTTTTGAATTTTTAAATTATATTATTAAATGTTTTCTATTTAAATAATAAAAAAATAAAGTCCAGCAATATCTAGTAAATAACAGATCTGTAATTTATTATTTTTTTAATATTTAAACTAAAAAAATATTTTTTTCTAATTGTAAAAAATAAAAAATTCCAAAAATATCCAAAAATTAAAAATTTTAAATTTTAAATTTTTTAAATAAATTTATTCTTAATTTGTGAACAAGTGCAGCAAAAAAAGTCAACTATTTACGTGTAACATTATCCGGTGAATAAAAAAATAAAAATATTTTTAAAAAAATAAAATTTTAAAAAACTTAATTTTTTATTTTTTAATTTTTAAATTATATTATTAAATGTTTTCTATTTAAATAATAAAAAAATAAAGTCCAGCAATATCTAGTAAACAACAGATTTGTAAATTTATTATTTTTTTAATATTTAAACTAAAAAATATTTTTTCTAATTGTAAAAAGATAAAAAATTCCAAAAATATCCAAAAATTAAAATTTTAAATTTTAAATTTTTTAAATAAATTTATTCTTAATTTGTGAACAAGTGCAGCAAAAAAATCAACTGTTTACGTGTAACATTATCCGATGAATAAAAAAATAAAAAATATTTTTAAAAAATTAAAAATTTTAAGAAACAAAATTTTTATTTTTTAATTTTTAAATTATATTATTAAATGTTTTTTATTTAAATAGTAAAAAATAAATTCCAGCAATATAGTAAACAACAGATCTGTAAATTTATTATTTTTTAATATTTAAACTAAAAAAATATTTTTTCTAATTGTAAAAAAAAAAATTCCAAAATATCCAAAAATTAAAAATTAAAAATTTTAAATTTTTTAAATAAATTTATTCTTAATTTGTGAACAAGTGCAGCAAAAAAATCAACTGTTTACGTGTAACATTATCCGATGAATAAAAAATAAAAATATTTTTAAAAAAATTAAAATTTTAAAATATAAATTTTTATTTTGAATTTTTAAATTATATTATTAAATGTTTTCTATTTAAAAAATAAAAAAATAAAGTCCAGCAATATCTAGTAAACAACAGATTTGTAAATTTATTATTTTTTTAATATTTAAACTAAAAAAATATTTTTTTCTAGTTGTAAAAAAATAAAAAATTCCAAAAATATCCAAAAATTAAAAATTAAATTTTTAAATTTTTAAATTAATTTATTCTTAATCTGTGAACAAGTGCAGCAAAAAAAGTCAACTATTTACGTGTAACATTATCCAGTGAATAAAAAAATAAAAAATATTTTTAAAAAAATAAAATTTTAAAAAACTTAATTTTTTATTTTTTAATTTTTAAATTATATTATTAAATGTTTTCTATTTGAATAATAAAAAAATAAAGTCCAGCAATATCTAGTAAACAACAGATCTGTAAATTTATTCTTTTTTTAATATTTAAAGTAAAAAATATTTTTTCTAATTGTAAAAAGATAAAAAATTCCAAAAATATCCAAAAATTAAAATTAAATTTTTAAATTTTTAAATTAATTTATTCTTAATTTGTGAACAAGTGCAGCAAAAATAGTCAACTGTCTAGGTGTAGCATTATTCAGCAAATAAAAAACTAAAAATATTTTTTAAAAAATAAAAAATATAAAAAATTAAATTTTTATTGTTGAATTTTTAAATTATATTATTAAATGTTTTTTATTTAAATAATAAAAAAATAAAGTCCAGTAATATCTAGTAAACAACAGATCTGTAAATTTATTATTTCTTTAATATTTAATCTAAAAAAATATTTTTTTTCTAATTGTAAAAAAATAAAAAATTCCAAAAATATCCAAAAATTAAAAATTAAAAATTTTAAATTTTTTAAATAAATTTATTCTTAATTTGTGAACAAGTGCAGCAAAAAAAATCAACTGTTTACGTGTAACATTATCCGGTGAATAAAAAAATAAAAATATTTTTAAAAAATTAAAATTTTAAAAATCTAAATTTTTTATTTTTGAATTTTTAAATTATATTATTAAATGTTTTCTATTTAAATAATAAAAAAATAAAGTCCAGCAATATCTAGTAAACAACAGATCTGTAAATTTATTATTTTTTAATATTTAAACTAAAAAATATTTTTTTCTAATTGTAAAAAAATAAAAAATTCCAAAAATATCCAAAAATTAAAAATTTTAAATTTTAAATTTTTAAATAAATTTATTCTTAATTTGTGAACAAGTGCAGCAAAAAAAAGTCAACTATTTACGTGTAACATTATCCGGTGAATAAAAAAATAAAAATATTTTTAAAAAAATAAATTTTAAAAAACTTAATTTTTATTTTTTAATTTTTAAATTATATTATTAAATGTTTTCTATTTAAATAATAAAAAAATAAAGTCCAGCAATATCTAGTAAACAACAGATTTGTAAATTTATTATTTTTTAATATTTAAACTAAAAAATATTTTTTCTAATTGTAAAAAGATAAAAAATTCCAAAATATCCAAAAATTAAAATTTTAAATTTAAATTTTTAAATAAATTTATTCTTAATTTGTGAACAAGTGCAGCAAAAAAAATCAACTGTTTACGTGTAACATTATCCGATGAATAAAAAAATAAAAATATTTTTAAAAAAAATTAAAAATTTTAAGAAACAAAATTTTTTATTTTTTAATTTTTAAATTATATTATTAAATGTTTTTTATTTAAATAGTAAAAAATAAATTCCAGCAATATAGTAAACAACAGATCTGTAAATTTATTATTTTTTAATATTTAAACTAAAAAAATATTTTTTCTAATTGTAAAAAAATAAAAATTCCAAAAATATCCAAAAATTAAAAATTTAAATTTTAAATTTTTTAAATAAATTTATTCTTAATTTGTGAACAAGTGCAGCAAAAAAAAAGTCAACTATTTACGTGTAACATTATCCGGTGAATAAAAAAATAAAAAATATTTTTAAAAAATTAAAATTTTAAAAAACTTAATTATTTATTTTGTATTTTCAAATTATATTATTAAATGTTTTCTATTTAAATAATAAAAAAATAAAGTCCAGCAATATCTAGTAAACAATAGATCTGTAAATTTATTATTTTTTTAATATTTAAACTAAAAAATATTTTTTCTAATTGTAAAAAGATAAAAAATTCCAAAAATATCCAAAAATTAAAAATTAAAAATTAAAAATTTTTTAAATTAATTTATTCTCAATTTGTGAACAAGTGCAGCAAAAGAAAGTCAATTGTCTAGGTGTAGCATTATCCGGTGAATAAAAAATAAAAATATTTTTAAAAAAAATTAAAATTTTAAAAAACAAAGTTTTTTATTTTTTAATTTTAAATTATATTATTAAATGTTTTTTATTTAAATAATAAAAAATAAATTCCAGCAATATAGTAAACAACAGATCTGTAAATTTATTATTTTTTAATATTTAAACTAAAAAAATATTTTTTTCTAATTGTAAAAAAATAAAAAATTTCAAAAATATCCAAAAATTACAAATTTTAAATTTTAAATTTTTTAAATAAATTTATCTGAATTTGTGAACAAGTGCAGCCAAAAAATCAACTGTTTACGTGTAACATTATCCGGTGAATAAAAAATAAAAAATATTTTTAAAAAATTAAAATTTTAAAAATCTAAATTTTTTATTTTGAATTTTTAAATTATATTATTAAATGTTTTCTATTTAAATAATAAAAAATAAAGTCCAGCAATATCTAGTAAACAACAGATCTGTAAATTTATTATTTTTTTAATATTTAAACTAAAAAAATATTTTTTTCTAATTGTAAAAAAATAAAAAATTCCAAAATATCCAAAAATTAAAAAATAAAAATTTTAAATTTTTTAAATAAATTTATTCTTAATTTGTGAACAATTGCAGCAAAAAAAAAGTCAACTATTTACGTGTAACATTATCCGGTGAATAAAAAAATAAAAAATATTTTTAAAAAATTAAAATTTTAAAACTTAATTATTTATTTTTGAATTTTTAAATTATATTATTAAATATTTTCTATTTAAATAATAAAAAAATAAAGTCCAGCAATATCTAGTAAACAACAGATCTGTAAATTTATTATTTTTTAAATATTTAAACTAAAAAAATTTTTTCAAATTGTAAAAGGATAAAAAATTCCAAAAATATCCAAAAATTAAAAATTAAAAATTTTAAATTTTTTAAATTAATTTATTCTCAATTTGTGAACAAGTGCAGCAAAAAAAAGTCAATTGTCTAGGTGTAGCATTATCCGGTGAATAAAAAAATAAAAAATATTTTAAAAAAAATTAAAATTTTAAAAACAAAATTTTTTATTTTTTAATTTTTAAGTTATATTATTAAATGTTTTTTATTTAAATAATAAAAATAAATTCCAACAATATAGTAAACAACAGATCTGTAAATTTATTATTTTTTAATATTTAAACTAAAAAAATATTTTTTTCTAATTGTAAAAAAATAAAAAATTCCAAAAATATCCAAAAATTAAAAATTTTAAATTTTAAATTTTTTAAATAATTTATTCTTAATTTGTGAACAAGTGCAGCAAAAAAATCAACTGTTTACGTGTAACATTATCCGGTGAATAAAAAATAAAAATATTTTTAAAAAATTAAAATTTTAAAAATCTAAATTTTTTATTTTTGAATTTTTAAATTATATTATTAAATGTTTTCTATTTAAATAATAAAAAAATAAAGTCCAGCAATATCTAGTAAACAACGGATCTGTAAATTTATTATTTTTTAATATTTAAACTAAAAAAATATTTTTTTCTAATTGTAAAAAATAAAAAATTCCAAAATATCCAAAAATTAAAAATTTTAAATTTTAAATTTTTTAAATAAATTTATTCTTAATTTGTGAACAAGTGCAGCAAAAAAAATCAACTGTTTACGTGTAACATTATCCGGTGAATAAAAAATAAAAAATACTTTTAAAAAATTAAAATTTTAAAATCTAAATTTTTTATTTTTGAATTTTTAAATTATATTATTAAATGTTTTCTATTTAAATAATAAAAAATAAATTCCAGCAATATAGTAAACAACAGATCTGTAAATTTATTATTTTTAATATTTAGACTAAAAAAATATTTTTTTCTAATTGTAAAAAAATAAAAAATTCCAAAAATATCCAAAAATTAAAAATTTTAAATTTTAAATTTTTTAAATAATTTATTCTTAATTTGTGAAAAAGTGCAGCAAAAAAAGTCAACTATTTATGTGTAACAGTGTCGGTGAATAAAAAAATAAAAAATATTTTTAAAAAAATAAAATTTTAAAAAACTTAATTTTTATTTTTTAATTTTTAAATTATATATTAAATGTTTCTATTTAAATAATAAAAAAATAAAATCCAGCAATATCTAGTAAACAACAGATCTGTAAATTTATTATTTTTTAATATTTAAACTAAAAATATTTTTCTAATTGTAAAAAGATAAAAAATTCCAAAAATATCCAAAAATTAAAAATTAAATTTTTAAATTTTTTAAATTAATTTATTCTTAATTTGTGAACAAGTGCAGCAAAAAAAGTCAACTGTCTAGGTGTAGCATTATCCGGTGAATAAAAAATAAAAAATATTTTTAAAAAATTAAAAATTTAAAAAAACAAAATTTTTTATTTTTTAATTTTTAAATTATATTATTAAATGTTTTTATTTAAATAGTAAAAAATAAATTCCAGCAATATAGTAAACAACAGATCTGTAAATTTATTTTTTAATATTTAAACTAAAAAAATATTTTTCTAATTGTAAAAAAATAAAAAATTCCAAAAATATCCAAAAATTACAAATTTAAATTTTAAATTTTTTAAATAAATTTATTCTTAATTTGTGAACAAGTGCAGCAAAAAAATCAACTGTTTACGTGTAACATTATCCGGTGAATAAAAAAATAAAAAATATTTTTAAAAAATTAAAATTTAAAAATCTAAATTTTTTATTTTTGAATTTTTAAATTATATTATTAAATGTTTTCTATTTAAATAATAAAAAAATAAAGTCCAGCAATATCTAGTAAACAACAGATTTGTAAATTATTATTTTTTAATATTTAAACTAAAAAAATTTTTTTGTTTCTAATTGTAAAAAAATAAAAAATTCAAAAATATCCAAAAATTAAAATTAAAAATTTTAAATTTTTTAAATAAATTTATTCTTAATTTGTGAACAATTACAGCAAAAAAAAGTCAACTATTTACGTGTAACATTATCCGGTGAATAAAAAATAAAAATATTTTAAAAAATTAAAATTTTAAAAAGCTTAATTTTTTATTTTTGAATTTTTAAATTATATTATTAAATGTTTTCTATTTAGATAATAAAAAAATAAAGTCCAGCAATATCTAGTAAACAACAGATATGTAAATTTATTATTTTTTAAATATTTAAACTAAAAAATATTTTTCTAATTGTAAAAGGATAAAAAATTCCAAAAATACCCAAAAATTAAAAATTAAAAATTTTAAATTTTTTAAATTAATTTATTCTCAATTTGTGAACAAGTGCAGCAAAAAAAGTCAATTGTCTAGGTGTAGCATTATCCAGTGAATAAAAAATAAAAAATATTTTAAAAAAATAAAAATTTTAAAAAACAAAATTTTTTATTTTTAATTTTTAAATAATATTATTAAATGTTTTTTATTTAAATAATAAAAATAAATTCCAGCAATATAGTAAACAACAATCTGTAAATTTATTATTTTTAATATTTAAACTAAAAAAATATTTGTTTCTAATTGTAAAAAAAATAAAAAATTCCAAAAATATCCAAAAATTAAAAATTTTAAATTCTAAATTTTTTAAATAAATTTATTCTTAATTTGTGAACAAGTGCAGCAAAAAAAACAACTGTTTACGTGTACATTATCTGGTGAATAAAAAATAAAAAATATTTTTAAAAAATTAAAATTTTAAAAATCTAAATTTTTATTTTTGAATTTTTAAATTATATTATTAAATTTTTTCTATTTAAATAATAAAAAAATAAAGTCCAGCAATATCTAGTAAACAACAGATCTGTAATTTTATTTTTTAATATTTAAACTAAAAAAATATTTTTTTCTAATTGTAAAAAAATAAAAAATTCCAAAAATATCCAAAAATTAAAAATTTTAAATTTTAAATTTTTTAAATAAATTTATTCTTAATTTTGAACAAGTGCAGCAAAAAAAAAGTCAACTACTTACGTGTAACATTATCCGGTGAATAAAAAAATAAAAATATTTTTAAAAAATTAAAATTTTAAAAAACTTAATTTTTATTTTTGAATTTTTAAATTATATTATTAAATGTTTTCTATTTAAATAAAAAAAAATAAAGTCCAGCAATATCTAGTAAACACAGATCTGTAAATTATTATTTTTTTAATATTTAAACTAAAAAATATTTTTTCTAATTGTAAAAAGATAAAAATTCCAAAAATATCCAAAAATTAAAAATTAAAAATTAAAAATTAAAAATTTTTAAATTAATTTATTCTAAATTTGTGAACAAGTGCAGCAAAAAAAAAGTTAATTGTCTAGGTGTAACATTATCCGGTGAATAAAAAAATAAAAAATATTTTAAAAAAATTAAAATTTTAAAA